>NC_135330.1:89991797-90291797 GCF_023851605.1 Tamandua tetradactyla
GGCAGGCAACAGCAACTCAGTGGCAAAGTTCTCACCTGCTGTGCCAGAGACCTGGGTTTGATTCCCTGTGCCTGCCCACCCAAAAAAAAAAAGCTGTCAAAATTACTAGTTCAGGATTCAAATTTGGGGGCCGATAGGCCATCTGATCTCCTGCTTTATGCCTAGCAATGAACTTTTCCTCTTTTATGAAATTCGGGTGTCTCAGAAATTGGTCATCTGAGCACATGGGCAAAAGAATACCCTGTCTTTGTTCAGTAGCACCACCACCATGATAATTTGTTACCAGCATAAGGCTTTTTTGCAGCAGACTTCAGAATAACTCCTTTCATCACTATAGTATAATTGCCCCACTTGCAAATGTGTCATGGTTGGGGAGTTCTGCTGCCCTGTCCTGTTTGCAATGTGCACCTGCCCTTCCACCGACAGAACCAGAAAGGGGAGCGCAGCACTCAGTCCCTGTGCTCAGGGCTCCATTCAGTGCTGGGTCAAGTGACTCACTTCCAATCAGGCGTATCTGCTCACCTGCCTTTTTCTTTGCGATAATATTCAGTTGTGTAAATTTCAGTGACTACTCCATCATGCTATTATTATGTAGCAGAAATAAATTCCCTGTTTACTTTAGCTTTGAGCTTTCAAGGGAAGGAAGCAATTGGTATTTATAGCAAGTTATTAAAATCTGAAGTGAAGAGACACTATTTATTAAATTCCAAATTAAAATGACTCTGGCTGAAACAGGACTTGAAGCTTCAAAAAAAAATTAGTGAATATAGACCAGAAGGAAAAAAGTAAAACATTACAGAATTTTGTCCTCTCAAAATTGAGGTAGTCCATGCATTTATTTGCGGAAAAGTGAGGGGAAACACACTACAATGGGCCCTTTAAAATGAGACTCCCTTACATACACACACACAATTCTGAAGAAAAACAGGGAAATTACTTGAGTGCAGATGTTTCAGGTCTAAGAAGTCCATTGTTCTGTTTGGAAATGTAAACTGAGTACTTTTTAGCAGACCCTCTTTATATTTGGTTGTCTTTATAAGAAATGTTAATTTTCAAAATGCTCTTTGTTGTAGATTATTGTTTGCTCTCAGAGACTTGTGGAATTTCTCCTTCAGGCAGATGTTTACAGGAAATCTGAAGCTGAGATCATAGGAAATGCTGGAAATATCAATGGGCTCACTCTGGCTCAGAAGGAACTTTGACGTTCCAATGCAGCTGTTATCTAAAGTGGAGTAATCTGAATGTGCCATTAGCCCAATTTTTTGTTTTGCTGAGTCCTGGGGCAGGACCCCAACCTTGTGGGTGGGGTTGCCTTAATATGAATGAATGTTTCCACTTCAGTCATCCAGTTAAAGTTTAGTCTGGGGCAGGAAACAAGGCAGCCTTCATGTGAAACAGTGTCAGAGAAAATCATTACTCTCTCAGTCTGTTCACAGTTTGTTCTGATTCCTGATGCAGGAGGATGCCTTTTTGCTTAAGAGTTAAGCACAAAACTTCAAAGTCATAGGAATTTTGAACTGTAACTCAGTAGCAAGTTGCTGAAACAGTGCTGCTCAAACTATAGTCCCTGGTTCACAGCAGTCTGAGAAATTTATGTTATCACTCAATGATGAGAAAGTACAGAAACGTAGAATGCTTAGAAACCTGTAGAGCAGATTGATAGAGTAACTTTATGTCTATTGAATCTAATAAATAAATTGAGGTTTGTATTTAATAGCTTTTTCTATAGCAATATTTCCAGTTATTTATTTTTATTGTATTTTCATTTTCTCACCTTGAAATTATCATAGATTTATTGTAAATAATAAATTAGACAGTATTTGGAAAGTGCTTATCCTGATACCTGGCATTTAGTTGCCACTCAATAGATTGGAGCTAATATTAGCACATATTAACTGTTATCATTTAAATAATGAGCAAGAATTTACTAGATAAAGGAAGTAGGGGTCAAAATTATGAGGGAGGAAACCCAAACTATTCCTGTTAACCCTAAAGAACACCTAGGGCTCTATCTGATATTCTACAAATGTTTTATGCACTAAGATTACTTTGCAGAAACTTTCAACATCCGGGTGGTCCCTAGGTTAGATAAATCCTGAAACCCAGGGGGGCTGGCCTCCCCAAGCACATCAACTACTTCTATCCCACCACAAACCCATATTATCAACACCCCTTTCCAATGTGAAAAAGTTAGAAAAGTCATAGCCCAGATACCCTGAAAGATCGGGAGAGGGATCAAAGGAGAAGGAGGGGCTATAACAGAGAAGATAGGATTTAACAAATGAGCATGACAGCTGAATCATTATAATGATGTCTCTTTTAGTCTCTAGTGTCCTGGAGCGGCCAGAAGGAAAAACCTGAAATTATAGATATGTAACCCAAACTCTGAAATCTGTTTTATAACTAATTATTGTGGTGTGCCTTGAAATGCAGTGCTTTTATATATATATGTAATATTTCATTTCACAAGAAAAAAGTGTTTTTAAAAAAATTAGAGGGAGGGAACAGGATATAAAGAAATAGGAATTCGTGAAAAGACCTCTCAATCTACCTGAAAACTTGAATGAACACGTCAAAGACATGCAAATTTAAATATAGGGATGGCCTTTGGGGTTTGCTGGCTGGTCTTGTTCAATTGTCACACTATTCTTCTCAAAAATTATTTTCAGGTCCTCAAATTTCCAATATTTATGACTCTTGTATTTGTTCCTTTTTAGTTCTGAAAATATGTTTACTATAAATTTTGGTGGTATTGGACATTCTCATCTTGTGAGATTCAAAATGATAAATATGAACCCTGGAGTTCACTTTTGTTTGTTGTCAAATGTGTTCAGACACAAAACAAAATTTGTAAAAAACTTATAAAGGATATATCATATTTAATTAAGAAGGTTAAATGTTTATAAGTATTCTAGGATAGTTTTCATATAAGCAATTGTCTTCATAACAAACATTTCTAAATTTCAGACCCTGGTTTGACCTCTAGTTTGAAGAAATTTGCTACTCATTGTATTAAATAAGAGTGTATCCTTAAAAACAAAGAATTTTTCTTATAATTATCCTTTAACTACTTTTCATTCATTGAACCACTCAGAAATAGTGAGTTATAAGTGCAGATGCTCTCCTGTTCTGGAAATTGGCTTAATATTTTATTTTTCTTTATTTGTGTATCACAACACATCTATGATGTAGGAAACATGAAAACATTCTCTACATTAAAATTTTTGATTCCTAATTCTTTGTTATTTTCTCTCTTCTTTCTGAGAGCTTACCAAAAAGTTTTGAAGGCAGGTTTGCATTCTGCCCCTTCCCCAACACTAATTTAGACTTTCATCCCTTCAAAACACGTTCTCATCTAATTTTTAACTAAAACCAAATTAACATCTCATTCTTGTTAATCAGTTATGGTCTCTGGCATTAATATCAGAAAGTTATCTTTCTTAAGAAAAATTCTAACAGCAGCACAAAGGATCTATTATAAATTGTTGGGGGAATGGGCTTCCCTCCCTGACTATCATGGTTAGGTTATTTGATGTTGTGTAATTGGTACTGTTTTCATGACAAAGTGTGATGGCAGATGGTAGGCAGTCAAACCTTCCTGAAATGGGGAATTACAAGATGGACCAATTCCTAAAAAGCCCTTAGCTAGCACAGTGAAGTGGTTATATTATTTAGTAGGAGAAACAGACTGTGATTTGAGCCCCAAATGACCTGAATAATACACCAGAAGCTTCCTCTCATTTACAAACTACACTTAACAGGCAGATTTTGCTGCATACTTACAAATTGTCTATGGAAATTAAAGGATATTAAAATTAAAGGGTCAATTAAATGCAAATCATCACTGTTCTCAGAACAGGTACTGACTGTTCTAGTCTGTATGGCAGGCTTTGGTGATTATAGAGGTCACTTCCTATTTAATTCACAATGGAATTCAAACAGAAATAGTAAACTATTATTTGTGCAGTGATAGCCCTTACATTTGCAGATTCCCTACTAGCCCTTACATTTGAAGATTTCCAACTAGCCCTTACAATTGCAGATTCCCCATTAGCTCCTACATTTGCAGATTCCCTGCTTACAGAATGCTTTGCTTGTAGTTTTGCATGGGCAGTTTCTCAACATTCTGTTTTCCACCCAAATGACTTCTCTTTGGAAAGCACATTCTTTCTCACCTTCTCAGAAATAACATTCCCTTGCCCATCACTCTATGCTGTTACTTTATTCATAACTCCTACCATCATGTGAAATTATCTCATTTGCAAATACTAATGCTTATTTGTCAGTTGTCTGCCTCCTCTGCATAGAATATTACTGCCTGAGAGCAAGGAACTTGTTTTGCTTTTTCACTGTCTCCCCAAACCCTGGCTCAAAAGGTGTGCAATAAATTTTGGGGGAACAAATGATGAATGAATAAAACAAAATTTAAAATTGAGAGAATGTAAAACAAAAATGATCTCATGTTATTCTTTGAACAAGAAAATCCACCAATTAGTTTATGAAGCCTTTTCTTAGAAACTGATGAAAGTTCTATGGCCATGCCTCTAACAGTTTTTTTAATGCCCCATCTTTAATGTCACCAATCTAAGGAAATAAAATAATTGAAAAGGAAGGTAAACAACTGATTAATAGAGTATCAGAACTATTGGGAGCATATGAGTTTTGCTAAAGTTTTGCTAAGTATATATATGTGTATGTGTTTGTATGTGTTTCTTTGTAGGAATTTGCTTTAAAAGAATTACTGTCAGTAAAAAAGAGCTTTCCTTAAAACAAGTACACAAAAATACACCCACTAACCATACATAATATGTGACAATATGGTTAGTTTTCATCTGTTGTTACCCTCTAGTTGGAAATTTAAACACAGAATGGTATCATTAATGCCAAGACACAGGGGTGATTTGGGGATACCATTACCATATTTTACAACTCTCTATATAATATTTGTTTTCTCAGTATCTAGTTATTATTCTGAGTCAAATCCTACTTCAGCTCCATTCTGTTTAGCCTGTACTTAGTCTTTATTGATCATTTTATCATAAAAAAGTGAAAGATCAATTTTCTATTATGTTTGCTAACAGGCAGAGTAAGATTATGGTAGGAATGGCAAAACAGTTGATAATTATTTACAGAGAAGGTCAATTTAATATACTAATGGGAACCTATAAATAAGATAATAAATCACTACTTGATCTGTATTTGTTCCTCTATTTATCCTGAACATCTCAATATGTCTATTTGTGTGGATTCAAGTGTAAAACACTACAAGTGACTTTTTAGAAAGCAAAAAGACATCTTTAAAAATATTTACAATTTAAATGTCTTCATTGTACATGACTTAGAAAACAAAATGTGTAAAAACATGAACAGATATAAAATTAGCCCAAGGAATCTGGCATATAAGTGGAGATTAAATACTTCCCTGCTCAACATTTAAATATAGCATTCCCAAGGCAGCTACATTTAAGTTTTTGTCATTTTTAAGCTTTTGGTTTACTCAGAAGCTGAAGCTTACATAATCTGAATGTTCAAGTATTTATATCATTCATTACTCCTAAATTCTGGAAAATGACACAGTGCAGCACAGAATCTGTTGCATAGTCTTGCCATTCTATAACCAGACTTTTCATTTTTCCAACCTAGAGAAAAACTGCCCATCTACCACAGGAAATTAAGCATAGCATATTTGCATGCATTTATTTTATGCACCTGTTAAACATCCATTATGGGCAGATTGTCACTTGAATACAGAGAGTTATAAAAACCAGATCACTATTTTCAGAGCTTAAAGTCAAAGGGGATGATGACATATGCAATGATTAGGAAAAGCACCCCAAAGCCTACTCCACAGCAGAGGAAGATTTATTCTCATAAAGTGTCTTAAGAAAGTGATCTATATGGACAAATAAGTATCTGGCAGGATTAAGTAAGTACAATGGGGTAAGAGAGTACACATGGGAGCCACTTAAAAGCAACAATGAACTTCCTTTCTAATGATTATTAAAACATTGGCCCATTAAACACAATTACTTCTAAAATTTACTTCTAAAAATAAAAGTCTAGGGTTGTTACTGTCATTGTCCTCAGCCTGTTAAATAAGATATGTTCTGCTCTCTCAGTAACTATGGCCTCAAAAGGAGAGACAGACCTGGTAAAACATGCACAAGGTCCTGAAATAGATGATCAAGCTTTGCCAGCACAAAGTAGAAAGCATAAACCTCTGGCGTGTTGCCTGGTGCTGGCCCTACAATGAAGGTAACCTAGGAAGTTGAGCTGTTCATCTGCAACTATGATACTTCTTGCAGCTAGAGGCAGAGCATGATGCAGAGAGTAAACTGGTAGACTAAAGCAGGTAGGGGGAGATGAGATGGCTGTGTCCTCTTCAATCACCACAAAGGCATACTTTAGGATGAGTGTCTCTAACCTTCCTGTGGAATGGAATTATCTAGAGAACTGTTTAAAAGTATTGAGGCATGAGCACCATCCCAGAAATTCTGAATTAATTTAAGTGCTCTGAGGTGGTGCGCAGGGCATTTGTTAAGGCTTACAAGGATCATAAGATGTTTCTAATTTACAGGCAAGGTGGTTAATCACTGTTTTAGACAAAGAAAGGAGACTGAATTCCTCAGTGAAGGGGTTGGCTGAGAATTGATCTTTAAAAAATCCTTTAAATCTATGATTTCATGTCTTTTTCCCCTCTGATGTGATCCTTGATGTTGATTTGAGTCTGATTTCCTCGAAGTGTTCAGGACGCTGGGAGATAAGACAGTGGAGTGCAAGTGTATCATTCACACTGGACTTCACAACCTAGGGGGAAATCCACTTTTTTATTTTTTTTTTATTAATTAAAAATTAACTAACACAACAATAGAAATCAATCCATTCTACATATGCAATCAGTAATTCTTAATATCATCACATAGGTGTATGGTCATCATTTCTCAGTACATATGCATCGATTTAGAGAAAGAAATAGCACTACAACAGAAAAAGAAATAAAGTGATAACACAGAGAGAAAATACAAATAAGAATAAAAAGTACAAAAATATATACGAGAAAAACAAAACAAAACAAACAAACAAACTATAGATCAGATGCAGCTTCATTCAGCGTTCCAAGATAATTACATTACAATTAGGCAGTATTGTGCTGACCATTTTTTTTTTTAGACGTCATACCATTCTACATATGCAATCAGTAATTCTTAACATCATCACATAGATGCATGATCATCGTTTCTTAGTACATTTGCGTCGGTTTAGAAGAACTAGCATTATAACAGAAAAAGATATAGAATGTTAATATAGAGAAAAAAAATAAAAGTAATAATAATAAGAACAAAACAAACAAAACAAAACAAAACAAAAACCTATAGCTCGGATGCAGCTTCGTTCAGTATTTTAACATGATTACTTTACAATTAGGTATTATTGTACTGTCCATTTTTGAGTTTTTGTATCTAGTCCTATTGCACCGTCTGTATTCCATCAGCTCCGATTACCCATTATCTTACCCTGTTTCTAACTCCTGCTGAACTCTGTTACCAATGACATATTCCAAGTTTATTCTCGAGTGTCGATTCACATCATTGGGACCATACAGTATTTGTCTTTTAGCTTTTGGCTAGACTCACTCAGCATAATGTTTTCTAGGTCCATCCATGTTATTACATGCTTCATAAGTTTATCCTGTCTTAACGCTGCATAATATTCCATCGTACGTATATACCACAGTTTGTTTAGCCACTCGTCTGTTGATGGACATTTTGGCTGTTTCCATCTCTTTGCAATTGTAAATAACGCTGCTATAAACATTGGTGTGCAAATGTCTGTTTGAGTTTTTGCCCTTAATTCCTTTGAGTAGATTCCCAGCAATGGTATTGCTGGATCGTATGGCAATTCTATATTCAGCTTTTTGAGGAACCGCCAAACTGCTTTCCACAGTGGTTGCACCATTTGACATTCCCACCAACAGTGGATAAGTGTGCCTCTTTCTCCGCATCCTCTCCAGCACTTGTCATTTTCTGTTTTGTTGATAATGGCCATTCTGGTGGGTGTGAGATGATATCTCATTGTGGTTTTGATTTGCATTTCTCTAATGGCCAGTGACATTGAGCATCTCTTCATGTGTCTTTTGGCCATTTGCATTTCCTCCTCTGAGAGGTGTCTATTCAAGTCTTTTTCCCATTTTGTAATTGGGTTGGCTATCTTTTTGTTGTTGAGTTGAACAATCTCATTATAAATTCTGGATACTAGACCTTTATCTGATATGTCGTATCCAAATATTGATTCCCATTGTGTAGGCTGTCTTTCTACTTTCTTGATGAAGTTCTTTGATGCACAAAAGTGTTTAATTTTGAGGAGTTCCCATTTATTTATTTCCTTCTTCAGTGCTCTTGCTTTAGGTGTAAGGTCCATAAAACCGCCTCCAATTGTAAGATTCATAAGATATCTCCCTACATTTTCCTCTAACTGTTCTATGGTCTTAGACCTAATGTTTAGATCTTTGATCCATTTTGAATTAACTTTTGTATAGGGTGTGAGATATGGGTCTTCTTTCATTCTTTTGCATATGGATATCCATTTCTCTAGGCACCATTTATTGAAGAGACTGTTCTGTCCCAGGTGAGTTGGCTTGACTCCCTTATCAAAGATCAAATGACCATAGATGAGAGGGTCTATATCTGAGCACTCTATTCGATTCTATTGGTCGATATATCTATCTTTATGCCAATACCATGCTGTTTTGACCACTGTGGCTTCATAATATGCCTTAAAGTCTGGCAGCGCAAGACCTCCCGCTTCGTTTTTTTTCCTCAAGATGTTTTTAGCAATTCGGGGCACCCTGCCCTTCCAGATAAATTTGCTTATTGGTTTTTCTATTTCTGAAAAATAAGTTGTTGGGATTTTAATTGGTATTGCATTGAATCTGTAAATCAATTTAGGTAGGATTGACATCTTAACTATATTTAGTCTTCCAATCCATGAACACGGTATGCCCTTCCATCTGTTTAGGTCTTCTGTGATTTCTTTTAGCAGTTTTTTGTAGTTTTCTTTGTATAGGTGTTTTGTCTCTTTAGTTAAATTTATTCCTAGGTATTTTATTCTTTTAGTTGCAATTGTAAATGGGATTCGTTTCTTGATTTCCCCCTCCGCTTGTTCATTGCTAGTGTATAGAAATGCTACAGATTTTTGAATGCTGATCTTGTAACCTGCTACTTTGCTGTACTCATTTATTAGCTCTAGTAGTTTTGTTGTGGATTTTTCCGGGTTTTCGACGTATAGTATCATATCGTCTGCAAACAGTGAGAGTTTTACTTCTTCCTTTCCAATTTTGATGCCTTGTATTTCTTTTTCTTGTCTAATTGCTCTGGCTAGAACCTCCAACACAATGTTGAATAATAGTGGTGATAGTGGACATCCTTGTCTTGTTCCTGATCTTAGGGGGAACGTTTTCAATTTTTCCCCATTGAGGATGATATTAGCTGTGGGTTTTTCATATATTCCCTCTATCATTTTAAGGAAGTTCCCTTGTATTCCTATCCTTTGAAGTGTTTTCAACAGGAAAGGATGTTGAATCTTGTCAAATGCCTTCTCTGCATCAATTGAGATGATCATGTGATTTTTCTGCTTTAATTTGTTGATATGGTGTATTACATTAATTGATTTTCTTATGTTGAACCATCCTTGCATACCTGGGATGAATCCTACTTGGTCATGATGAATAATTCTTTTAATGTGTTGTTGGATACGATTTGCTAGAATTTTATTGAGGATTTTTGCATCAATGTTCATTAGAGAGATCGGCCTGTAGTTTTCTTTTCTTGTAATATCTTTGCCTGGTTTTGGTATGAGGGTAATGTTGGCTTCATAGAATGAGTTAGGAAGTTTTCCCTCCACTTCGATTTTTTTGAAGAGTTTGAGGAGAGTTGGTACTAATTCTTTCTGGAATGTTTGATAGAATTCACATGTGAAGCCATCTGGTCCTGGACTTTTCTTTTTAGGAAGCTTTTGAATGACTGCTTCGATTTCTTTACTTGTGATTGGTTTGTTGAGATCATCTATCTCTTCTTGAGTCAAAGCTGTTGCAAGAGAAATTAGCAAATACCTCGAGGCGAATGAAAATGAAAACACAACATATCAAAACTTATGGGACGCAGCAAAGGCAGTGCTAAGAGGGAAATTTATTGCTCTAAATGCCTATATCAGAAAAGAAGAAAAGGCAAAAATTCAGGAACCCGTCTGAATTTTTCTTTCCAGGAACCCGTCCATTTCCTCTAAATTGTTGTATTTATTAGCGTAAAGTTGTTCATAGTATCCTGTTATTACCTCCTTTATTTCTGTGAGGTCAGTAGTTATGTCTCCTCTTCCATTCTGATCTTATTTATTTGCATCCTCTCTCTTCTTCTTTTTGTCAATCTTGCTAAGGGCCCATCAATCTTATTGATTTTCTCATAGAACCAACTTCTGGCCTTATTGATTTCTCTATTGTTTTCATGTTTTCATTTCATTTATTTGTGCTCTAATCTTTGTTATTTCTTTCCTTTTGCTTGCTTTGGGGTTAGCTTGCTGTTCTTTCTCCAGTTCTTCCAAATGGATAGTTAATTCCTGAATTTTTGCCTTTTCTTCTTTTCTGATATAGGCATTTAGAGCAATAAATTTCCCTCTTAGCACTGCCTTTGCTGCGTCCCATAAGTTTTGATATGTTGTGTTTTCATTTTCATTCGCCTCGAGGTATTTGCTAATTTCTCTTGCAATTTCTTCTTTGACCCAGTCGTTGTTTAGGAGTGTGTTGTTGAGCCTCCAGGTATTTGTGAATTTTCTGGCACTCTGCCTATTATTGATTTCCAACATCATTCCTTTATGGTCCGAGAAAGTGTTGTGTAAGATTTCAATCTTTTTAAATTTGTTAAGACTTGCTTTGTGACCCAGCATATGGTCTATCTTTGAGAATGATCCATGACCACTTGAGAAAAAGGTGTATCCTGCTGTTGTGGGATGTAATGTCCTATAAATGTCTATTAAGTCTAGTTCATTTATAGTAATATTCAGATTCTCTATTTCTTTGTTGATCTTCTGTCTAGATGTTCTGTCCCTTGATGAGAGTGGTGAGTTGAAGTCTCCAACTATTATAGTATATGAGTCTATTTCCCTTTTCAGTGTTTGCAGTGTATTCCTCACGTATTTTGGGGCATTCTGGTTCGGTGTGTAAATATTTATGATTGTTATGTCTTCTTGTTTAATTGTTCCTTTTATTAGTATATAGTGTCCTTCTTTGTCTCTTTTAACTGCTTTACATTTGAAGTCTAATTTGTTGGATATTAGTATAGCCACTCCTGCTATTTTCTGGTTGTTATTTGCATGAAATATCTTTTCCCAACCTTTCACTTTCAACCTATGTTTATCTTTGGGTCTAAGATGTGTTTCCTGTAGACAGCATATAGAAGGATCCTGTTTTTTAATCCATTCTGCCAATCTATGTCTTTTGATTGGGGAATTCAGTCCATTGACATTTAGTGTTATTACTGTTTGGATAATATTTTCCTCTAACATTTTACCTTTTGTATTATATATATATCATATCTGATTTTCCTTCTTTCTACACTCTTTTCCATATCTCTCTCTTCTGTCTTCTTGTATCTGACTCTAATGCTCCCTTTAGTATTTCTTGCAGAGCTGGTCTCTTGGTCACGAATTCTTTCAGTGACTTTTTGTCTGAGAATGTTTTAATTTCTCCCTCATTTTTGAAGGATAATTTTGCTGGATATGGGAGTCTTGGTTGGCAGTTTTTCTCTTTTAGTATTTTAAATATATCATCCCACTGTCTTCTAGCTTCCATGGTTTCTGCTGAGAAATCTACACATAGTCTTATTGGGTTTCCCTTGTATGTGATGGATTGTTTTTCTCTTGCTGCTTTCAAGATCCTCTCTTTCTCATTGACCTCTGACATTCTAACTAGTAAGTGTCTTGAAGAATGCCTATTTGGGTCTAATCTCTTTGGGGTGCGCTGCACTTCTTGGATCTGTAATTTTAGGTCTTTCATAAGAGTTGTGAAATTTTCAGTGAAAATTTCTTCCATTAGTTTTTCTCCTCCTTTTCCCTTCTCTTCTCCTTCTGGGACACCCACAACACGTATATTTGTGCGGTTCATATTGTCCTTGAGTTCCCTGATACCCTGTTCAAATTTCTCCATTCTTTTCCCTATAGTTTCTGTTTCTTTTTGGAATTCAGATGTTCCATCCTCCAAATCACTAATTCTATCTTCTGTCTCTTTAAATCTATCATTGTAACTATCCATTATTTTTTCTATGTTTGCTACTTTATCCTTCACTTCCATAAGTTCTGCGATTTGTTTTTTCAGTTTTTCTATTTCTTCTTTATGTTCAGCCCATGTCTCTTCATGTCCTCCCTCAATTTATCGATTTCATTTTTGAAGAGGTTTTCCATTTCTGTTCGTATATTCAGGATTAGTTGTCTCAGCTCTTGTGTCTCATTTGAGCTATTGGTTTGTTCCTTTGACTGGGCCATATTCTCAATCTTTTGAGCGTGGACAGTTATCTTCTGCTGCTGGCGTCTGGGCATTTATTCAGATTTCTCTGGGTGTTGGACCCAGCAAGGTTGTAAGATTTTTCTGTGAAATCTCTGGGATCTGTTTTTCTTATCTTGCCCAGTACGTGGCGCACGTGGCACACGTTTGTCTCAAGTGTTTGGAATGGGTCTCCCCCAGTCACCGATCTCCGTGGCCTGGGGCTTTCGGATCCAAATCTCTCTGTTGGTTCAGGGGCCGCGCGTGGTGGGGGCGTCAGCTGCCGCGGCTTGAGGGGACCCTGTGGCTGGTGCGGGCCACAGCGGGCCTGGGGGATTCCCCACCGGACCAGGAAGCCTCCCGTGGGGGGGGGCTTCCATGGCTTGGATAGCCCTCCTATCTGAGACTCGTATCCGCGGACTCGAAGCAGAGACTCGAAGCCGCCCGCAAAAGAGGGGTGCCACCTGCCTCGGCTTGGGAAACTTGCTTCTCCAATACTCTCAGCCGGCCCGGAAAGGGGGGAGGGAGTAGCTCGGACCACCGCAGCTGCCGCTGATCGGGAGATCGCACGCCGCTCGGGGGTCTCACTGCAGCCGAGTCTCGCAGTCAGTCTAGCCAGCCCAGACTTTGGATAGCCCTCTGATCCGGGACTCGTAGCCGCGGACTTAACGCCGAGACTCGAAGCCGCCCGCAAAAGAAGGGCGCCGCCTGCCTCGGCTTGGGGAACTTACTTCTCCGATACTCTCAGCCGGCCCGGGAAGGAGGGAGGGATTAGCTCGGACCACCACAGCTGCGGCCGCTCGGGGGTCTCGCCACAGCCAAGTCTCGGAATCAGACTTGCCAGCCCAGACTTTGGATAGCCCTCTGATCCGAGACTTGTAGTCGCGGACTCGAAGCCGCCCGCAAAAGTGTGGCGCCGGCCACCTTGGCTGGGAAGCTTGTCTCTCTGAGTCTCTCAGCCAGCCCCGGAAGGAGGGAGCGATTAGCTCGGACCGCCGCAGCTGCGGCCGCTCGGGGGTCTCGCCGCAACCAAGACTCGGAATCAGACTTGCCAGCTCAGACTTTGGATAGCCCTCTGATCCGAGACTTGTAGTCGCGGACTCGAAGCCGCCCGCAAAAGTGTGGCGCCGGCCACCTTGGCTGGGAAGCTTGTCTCTCCGAGTCTCTCAGCCAGCCCCGGAAGGAGGGAGGGATTAGCTCGGACTGCCGCAGCTGCGGCCGCTCGGGGGTCTCGCCGCAGCCAAGACTCGGAATCAGACTTGCCAGCTCAGACTTTGGATAGCCCTCTGATCTGAGACTTGTAGTCGCGGACTCGAAGCTGCCCGCAAAAGTGTGGCGCCGGCCGCCTTGGCTGGGAAGCTTGTCTCTCCGAGTCTCTCAGCCAGCCCCGGAAGGGGGCAGGGATTAGCTCGGACCGCCGCAGCTGCGGCTGCTCGGGAAATCGCCCGCCGCTCGGGGATCTCACTCACCGCAGCTGAGTTTCGCAGTCAGACTAGCCAGCCCAGACTTGGTTACGCTGTGTGTCCATTCCCTGCTGTAGCCCTGGGAGTTGTTTTGTACTGTTTCTGTTCACCTATTAGTTGATTTGGAGTCGGAGGAACTAAGACGCATGTACCTTACTAAGACGCCATCTTGGATCTCCTTCGAAATCCACTTTTTGACTGAAGTACCTAATGTGGAATAAATCAGGACATTCATTATTGAATGTTGGGAAGTGATAGAGGAAATGAAGATAAATATATTTCAACAATGGCAACTTTTCATTTTTATGAAATGAATGAATAACCAACAAAAATCTGATGTGCACATTCATTTGAGCCTGTCAGAGAAGAAGAATGTCTTTATTATCAAACAGACCTAGTGTTTTGGAGTCTGTGGGACTGTTTTAGATATTAGACGTCTTTAGTGAAATACAAATGAGAAACACATTGTTACCCACAATCTGGACTTCCAAGCATGTGTGTCTATAATCTTGACCAAAGCTTTGGAATGGAAAAACTGCAACTGTATTTTCAAGATGCCTATATTTTGGGGTCTGGAAAGTATTAGTAGGCCAAGGAATGAATAAGAACAGTTGTATATAGCATAATATTCTGTTAGTAACAGCTGGAGCTCACTCCTGCCTAGCTATCCAACACAGGTCAGCTTCACATCAGAAGGTTTGTGTTGTCACATTTCAACCTTTTCTTGCAAAGGTGGATCAGCCAGCTGCATACATTTTAAGTTTGAGGATTAACAGAGAGCCCTGACCCCAAATCTCTACCTTTACCTTTCTGTGCTGCAACAACATACTGAGGAAAGGTTCAGGTTGGAACACATAAGTATGAGTCTAAGATCTGTTGCTAACCAGCTAGGAAACTTGGGCAAATTGTTTAAACTCTTAACATCAGTTTCTTTGAATTTAATATAAACTTAATGAGGATATCAGTATTATTATCAACTTTACAAACTCTCCTTTAAAGAACTAGCATGAAAATAGTTATCAAATCACTAGCTATCCAATGCTGTATGATAAATCACCACAAAACTTTATTATGCTCATGATTCTAAGGAACAGAAATTAGGGAAGGTCTCAGCCAGGTACCTCTCATTTATGATATTTTGTGATTACAATCAGATTTCGGTGGGAGCTGCAGTCATCTGAAGGCTTGAGTGGGTCTGGAGAATTCATTACCATGGTGGTTCATTTATATGGTTAACAAGTCATAGGCCTCTGCCCCTCCCCATATGGGCCATAAAACTGGTTCATCCCAGAGCAAGCAATACAAGAGACTGTGGTGAAACTGTATTACCATTTATGACCTACTTCTGGAAGTAACTCACCATAACTTCCATTTTGAGGCCAGTTCGAAGTACGGTATTTTACGAGAGTGTGAATACAAGGAAGTGAGAATCACTGGAAGCCATCTAGGAGGCTGGCCACCAAACTCAGCTATTTTTATTTTTTCTACAAGTTAGAGTATCAAGTGCCCTCAGACTGAGTTTGGTTAGGAAATGAGAAAGGAAATTCTGAGATCTGTCCAAGTAAGACAGATGTGGATGTGCTGCCACAGGAAGAAGTCCAAGAGGACACCTAGAGGAGAGAACAGAACACATTGTAGAAAACCTTGAAAAAGAAAATGGAAGAATAGGGAAAATAACAAACACTTTATTGTATAATTCTGTTAGGACTAATCTGCCTCTCAAATAGTTCAAAAGTGGCCCATGTTCAAGGGTCTTATAATTGAATTGGGCTTTTAATTGAAGACAATATATTTATTATACACAATTAGCTATTAGGCAAAGGTAGCACATGCAGTAAATATTTGATTAAACACGTTATACAGATTATTTGCCTGTGTGTTCCCAGAGCCATTCTCTACCTTTTGCTTGCTTAGCTTCATATTGCAGGCAACTGATCCCTGCCAAATATATTTCTCAGGCTTCCTTGCCAATTGGCTTCTGCCTTCTTTTTACCAATGGGATGCATTGGTAGGAGATTGAAAGGTGGGACAAAAGAAGAAATCAACCTATTTTTTTCTCTCTCCTCCAGCACTGACTGATCCTCTCCATATTTCCAACTCCCACCAGACAGATGCTGTTTCTGTCATCCTAGCTGCTGTTGGACAGTCTCTGTCAAGATTCTGGTTCCCACGAAAAGGCACTTGCTCTCAGGTTCTGTTAACTCTACATCCTCCCTTGGGATTCTTGCTTTCCCTATTTTCTTGATTGCATCACTATCTCCTGAAGACCTTTCATCTCTTCCAACACCCACTATTGACTCATCTTATGTGGGTTATGTGATCTTGACTGATCCTGACTGAAAATGAAAAAGAAGAGATCAAGGATGGCCCCAAATATTGCTCAAACTATGCTACACAATGTTAATTTAATTAAAATTTTGTATAATAATTAGATATGTCTAGGATCTAGGTTAATGTGTATTATGATACATACATCAAAAGAATAGGACAACTTTGATTGAATCTCAAGGATCATGTATACGTGGATTTGGAACATGGTTGGGGGGATAGAAGGAGCAGAAGGGTTAAGGGCCAAAGATAAATAATTAAAAGTTACCTGAATTATGTTTAAAATGAGGTACTATAGGACTTCAGAGGAATAAGAAAATGACTTAGCCTCAGGGACCAGGACTGTTGGAACAGACAAAGGAGTTTTGAATAGGATGCTAAAAGATGTTTCTGTTTGCTAAAGCAGCTGAAATGCAGCATACCAGAAATGGGGTATTGAAAAATTGGCTTTTCCAATGGAGATTTATTAGGTTACAACTTTACATTTCTAAATCTATGAAAATGTCCAAATTAAGGTACCAACAAGAGGATTCCTTCTCTGAGGAAAGGGTGATGGCACCTGGGGTTCCTCTGTCACATTGGAAGGCACATGGTGATGTCTGCTGGTCCTTTTCTGGGTCTGGTTTCAAAACAACTCTCTCAGCACCTCTGGGCCATTCCTGCTTCTCCCAGGGCATTTTCTCTCTAAACTCTCTGGGCACTTACTATTTTTTTTATCCTCTTCACAAAGGACTCCAGTGAAGGATTACGACTCACCTTGAATAGGCTGAGTCACATCTCAACTGAAATAGCATAACCAAAATGTCCCACCCACAATAGGTCCACACCCACAAGAATGGATTGACAGAACATAGTCTTTTCTGGGGTACATAACAGATTCAAACCAGCCCAAAAGATGAGCAGATTTTGAAAGTTTAATATGGGGATAACAATATTCTAAAAGTAAGGAAGAGTGTATACAAAAATTTAACAGCAAAAAGATGGTGTGCCTATTTGAAACTATTGTGTAACCCAGAAAAGCCATGTATTATTTAATAATAATCTTGTAAGGGCAGCCCTTTCTTTTAACCTGATTCAGTACTGTAGGGTTAAAACTTTTAATTAGATTATCTCCATGCAGATGTGGCCCTCCCAGTTGTGGGTGTGACCTTCTGATCAGATTATCTCCATGAAGATGTGACATACCCAATTATGGGTGTGGCCTTTTGGTTATATGAAGATATGACTCCACCCATTCAAGATGGATCTTGATTAGTTTACTGGAGTCCTTTAAAAGGTGAAACATTTCAAAGTTTCCAGCAGACATTGCCATGTGCCTTTCCATGAGAAGCAAGCCAGAACCTGGAGAGAGCCAAGGGAAGCCAAGAGATTAAAGCCAGCCCTAGAGAAGAAAGTGAGGAATTCCTACCAGAATAGAGACTGAAACAATGGAGTCTGAGAGCAAGGGACCTGCAGAAATCAGCCCCATGCCTTTCCAGCTGACAGAGGTGTTCTGGAGAGCATCAGCCTTTCTTGAATGAAGGTAACCTCTTGTTGGTGCCTTAATTTGGACATTTCCTCAGACTTAGAACTATAAATTTGTAACTTATTAAATTTCATTTATAAGAGTCATACTATTGCTCATATATTGCATTCTGACAGCTTAACAAACTAATACAGATGAGAAATTTACATTTCACATAACAGGAGGTCCAGTTTGACTAGAATAGTAGAAGAAAAGCTGGAATGGTCACTTGGGTCCAAAGAATTGAAGGGCTTACATAATATTTGTGAGTTCCAGTTCTTATTTTTCATGTATCCGTAGCCTATAACTGGTGGAAAGACAACATCTCTGAATTATGTGCCATAGTATAACAGGAATTCTGTTCACTGCCCAATATGCAGTACCTAATAATGTGATCATCATATAGTAGGTACTTAATAAATATTTGTTGAATGAGTGAATGTGGCACAGTTCATTCACATAAAGATCAGGGCACCTACTAAGTGAAAGACATTATTAAAATATACTGTCCAAATATTTCACAGCACAAAGCACAGCATTAAAAAAATTCTAAATACATTATCAAGATAACTGCCAACACTTCTCAAAATGTGAGCTTTGAAGTACATGAGTCTGTAAGAACTTGAAGATTATTTAGTGCAATTCTTTTTCTGAACAATCTGGACTTGGGCTCAACAGGATTCAATACTTATTTATCCCCTTAAATATGTTCATACTAAAATATGGCCCTTAACAGAAGTTAATGGATCTTCAAACCAGAATGTCTTTCCCAATTTACAGAGCTGCTCTGAATAAAAACACCAGGCTCCCAGATGACAGGCTTTGGCATGTGTGACAGAGCTTTGCCACTAGCTGAACTTGCTATTCTTTATTCCATTGTCTCACAAAACACCCAGAAAACAAGGCCCTATAGATGGCTCCTCATTTCCGTGGCTCATGAAGGAGAAAGGACACAATGGGCAGTGCTTGGAAGAGATCCACCTGTGGGCAGGAGATTTTAATCGAAATCTCAAATGCACACACTCTCTGGAATGTCACTTCTTGGAACTATTGATATTCTTCCCCACTAGGCACAACATTGCTCAGACTTCTGAAAGGATAGAAAGTTGGTCCACATATGCTGCAGCCTGGTAAATGTGGCTACAGTGAGACCTTAATAAATCTTGCCCTTCAGAGGCTATGGATAATTGCTCTAGGGCCATCTATTTCAATTAGTGAGATTTAGTTTTGTCTCCTTTGGTCTATTTTTAACAAGCCTGTAAAAGAAAACATCCCAAAGCAATGAACATGAAGAATGATGTGCATTCTTTGTTTGTAAGGGAAATGCCCATTTATCAAATGTTTCAAGCAAATGGCTATTTTTTTAAGTAAGAGTTTTCATCATAATGGAATTTGATCTTTAGATTACCCTTGATATCTGTAGAAAGAATAAAAAGGTGACATTGGTAAATGTGTCTAACAGGGAGGAGAGAAAGAAAAGCTTGGATGGTGGTTGCATATTAAACTGCTGCTGGAGCTCTATTTTAACATTTGAAAAATAAGGACTTTTTCCTATGATATAATGGATAAATATATGGAAAATGGTAGCACTCAGGATGGAAATAAGGAGGTATTTTTACTTCCTACTCTTATCTGAAACTAAAGGATTTTATTTGCCAATGGTAATTTTTGGTTTAGCAAGTGAAAGAAGCACTCAGATGTTACATTGAGTAAGGGTCCTGGCAAGATTGAGAGTAGAGCAACCGGCTGAGATACTGGAAATCCAGGACACAAGAATGTCATGGAAGCCATAATAATGGTCACATGGTTCCTGCTGCAATCATTTATCACATATGATCCTAATTAGGCTTTCACATATCCTTATATAATCCCCATATCTATTTCAATTAAACTTCTTCCCACAAAATGTGAGTATAAGTAGGGTGTTGAAATTATTGTTTGTTCAGAATTCGGACATTCTTAGGCATACTGGATAGAATATGCTTTGTTAACCACCTGAGCCTTCTCAGAGGATGGATGAAATTTGATCTATATATAGAAAGAATTTGTGTTTTGTCAAACTTCAAAATTTAAAATCCATAGCAATGCTGTGATTATCTTATACTTTGGTAAATTGTTTCAGTGTATATAATTTTACAAAGCATATTTACTATTAAGTTCTATAAGGAGACTAACATGAGATTAAAAAAAGTATTGGGAAACAGTTTGCACTGATCTTAAACAGTTATAGTCAGAAATAAATGCAGCTTATTTCTGATTTAAAATCTATTGTTGATTCTCTTTTTTATTTTTTTATTCTCTTGTTCCTTATCCTTCTTATCCCATTGGGTTGTCAATACTTTGCTAGTTTTTTTTGTTTTACAAGAACTATTTTTCAAATATTTTCAAATTTCAAAATTATGCTTTCTCATTATTTTTGCAAAATTGAAGCAATACAGAAAAACACAGAACTTTTTTTCCCAAAGTACCAATATCCTGAAAAAAAACATTATTAATACATTGGACATGAATCCCCACATCTCATGCTAAATTAATGACAGATATTCAAAGCAGGATGCAGATGGTAAGATGGAGTTTGGTGCAAGATGTTTATAAGGAATCAAGACCTTCAAAGAGAAGGAGGAGTAAGCAGAATTGGAAAGAGGGAGAAGCAAACATGATACAGGTCCAAAAAAGCCTTGGCCAACCCTAGTGGGAATATCCATCCAAAGGTCCCTCATTGGGCCTTCAGGCCCCCATTCAGTCATGGAATACAAGCTCTCACCCCAAGGGGTGTGATATGTGCAGGCTGTCTTCACATAAAAGCCCTAACCTCAGCCTATCTGCTGACCTCCTTCCCCTCAGCTGGAAAATGAGTCCCTCTCTGGAAGGCAATCTGGACAGTGCATCTTCATGCCCACCATAGCAGGAATCTATGACAGTTAAAAAAATGGCCAAAAAAATTCTTCTGGTGTTGTTAGAAAGTACAGAAATTAAGTAAAACATCTTCCAGAAGTAGTTTATATAACATCTGGCAAAGTACATTTAAACTTTGTTTCACACCATCTTTCTAGTTAAACAGTTACTTTATTAACCTGATTGCCTTGTGTTTTTGGAAACTAATTTATGTTACTCTGGTGCATCAAAGATTTAAATTGTCTGTTAAATCCTATTTGTAAGTATTGCTTATCCTACACAAAAGCATAGACTGAGGTTAGAAAGGCTCAAAAGCTCATCTGATCCAATTCCTGCATTTTGCACATGAAAATACTGGCTCATTGAGGTGAAATCACTCCTCTAGCTATTCTTTGTTGCAGAGCAGAATCAGGGCAAGAAATTATCCCTTAACTTCCTAATAAAATTGTTGTTTTATAGACAATGAGGTGAGGCTTTAAAACCCCATTAAAAAAGCAGAATGAAAATGTACCCCCAAATATTAATCTCATAAAATTTATCCCCAAATGTATGATGTTTCAGAATTTATTATGAGAGTTTTTGATAGAAATACTATTGTATAAAGAGGAAATTACCAAAGAACTAACCATCTTAGATGTGATCTTACATGAAAAAGATGAGCTGTCAGGTTTCTCTAAGAAGTTTAGCAACCTCTAAACCCTAAAGGAACTCAGAATTTTGGAAAATTATATCTTATATTCCTTCCAGGGTATCACTGTTGGAAATTTTTAGAAAATTGAGGGTCAATGTGAATCTTTCAGTTAATCTTTTAAGTAGCAGTTCTGTAGTTAGTTATGTAAAGGTTAAGCATTTTAGGAAAAGAAAAAAAAGCCAAAAGCTTAGTCTTACTGCTTATACATATATGCTTTTTCATGGTCAAAAAGTAGGGAGGAAAGCCTCAAAAATATGTCTAGCCATCTAAAGGGCTGAAGGGGTACCATAGCCTGACATCAAGCTGAGTATTTGCAAAGACACAAGTTCCAGATTGTCTGTGGTACTCTTTATAGTAATGCTGTCCCTTTAGATTCCTTGAGCCATGTAGAGAAACCAAGACCTGTGTAACTCAAGAGAATCTGAGGATGTTCTACCAATGTCATACTACTCACAGCACTGTTAAAGCTGGATTAGATACATCTCCCACCCAGGTCAGATTTTGTATGAAAATATTTCAGAATCTTCACTTAGTATCTGCTTTCTCTCATCACCATGACAACCAAGGGAATTTTCAGAGAAGAAGCCAGCCAGCTACTAATATCTTCTCATCCAATTCTGAGACATGGGATTTCAAAAGCCTCATCTCTTCTCATGAATTTATAGAATCCTGTGACAATTAACACTAACCCAAGAGCAGTGACATCTTCATGCCAAAGTATATTTAGTCAGGACTTTTGGTTTCATGTGCCAAACACTCAACCTAAATCATTTTAAGGCAGAAAGGGAATTTGTTGGTTTCTGTGACTGGGGAGTCAGAGATGAAGATGGTCTTAGGAATTGAAACCCAAGTTCAAAAATGTCTCCCTTTCCTCCCTCTCTCAGATATAGTTTTCTTTGTGATGGCCTCAATCTCATGTAGGCACCAAGTACCCTAAAATATCTGGTGGCAGCTTTAGTCTTACACATACAGTTTCCAATCCTAAAGAGTGGAATGATCCTTTTCCCAGATAATTCCAACAAAAGTCCCAGGTAAATCTCTAGCCTGGTCTTGTGCCCAGAATCTGAAGTCTGGAGTACAGTTAGCACCACTAAACCACCTGGGCTAAGAATGAGGGAAAAGTGATTCCATAAGGAGAAATTAGGAATTAATCAAGTATCCACTAAACAAGTGTACAACTTAAGTTGTCTCTTCTGAATAGCATAAAATCAAAACAAAAATATAGACATTCTGCTTATCAACTTGGGGCAGGAAGAAACATCCTAAGTCAACAGGGTGGAGGCTGAAGGACAGAGGTTGAATGCTATGAGAAGGGACAAACCCAATGTTTTTCAGGCTGTACAATTCCTGTGCTGGAATTACCCCCATCAGGTCATTATCCCACCAATTTGTATAGATTTTGAAGAGTCACATTCACTGTGTCATTTCATCGAAGCTCTGTGCATTTTGTCAGTTTGCAGAAATGGAATATGTTCCTCAGTAATTAGCAAAGCAGTCCAAATAGCTAACTTTATTTACAAAGGAATCAAAAGATGGCAATGAGCAAAAGTAAAAACCTCAGGCATCATGTTTTAATGGTCGGATGACAAGAGACCTCTGCTAACTGTATTTTATAACAACAGTATAACAAGGATATTCATCTTGAAGGATTGCCCAAATTCTTACACATGAATTTCCTAGAAGTGATAAAGTCTTAATAGAGATAATGGTGCATCTTCCATACAAGAACTTGTTATGATAAATGGGGCTTTCATAATATGAAGCTGGGGACTCAGCTATAATTTAACAATCTAAGAAAAGGAACACTGCAGCTGTGATGAGACATTTGTTATGTACCTAGAATAACTCAAAGCACCTGTCTAATATCTCTAGCTGAAATAAATGTAACCTGGATCAGTAGGGAAACTTTGATATCTTACTCTTTGGAGCACGGGACCACTTCTCCACTGCTTTGCAGTGGATGTGGAACTGTGCATACTCCCTGCAATGGGAAAGTAATGTAATTTAGATTTCACGTAGGAGAAAAGAGGAGAGACATGATCTGATTCACTTTTTTGAGGGAATGAGCACCAGGGGATTTCTCTCCAATATATCTAAAATCCAAAGTAAAGATAGAAGGTAAGTGCAGAGATGGGATGGAGTCAGGTGACAGGATCAAGTGAAGAATGGGATGGAGTCAAAATGAGAATAATGGATAACAGAATAAAATAACAGAATATAACACAGCTCCTCACCTTTGCTCCTACTTCAAACAATTGAAGTCCAATAGGAATTCCCTGTTCTCATTCATTCATTTGGCTAATAGTTTTTATTGAGCTCCTATTTCATGCTAAAGTTGGTTAAGTTCTATGCTAAGAGGATCTATTCGTCCCTTCACATGATTGAAATGAGAAAACTGAAGTGCAGACAATAAAAATAGCACAAAATTCAATGCTCTTCTTAATACCAATAAGCAGAGAGCAAAAGGGAGAGAAGGGAGGGGCAGAGGGAGACGGGGGGTGGGGGAGAGGAAGAGAGAGAGAGAATACAGAATCATCTACATATGAAACATATATGACTTCTAAAACCCTTTAAGCCTTATGGAATATTGAAGACTTGAGTAAATGTGAAAATATAACTTGAAAAGGAAAGTCTGAGTGATACAAATATATCTATATTTATAAAATAAACACATAGAGTTAATATAAATCTATTTGATACTCCAAGAGGATTTATATTTCCAGAAGTTAGTAAATGTTTTCTAAAGTTCATATGGGAACTAAGGAGGTGGGACATAGTTAAAACAATGAAAATAACAATTAATTATGGTATCTAACCTTAGCAGACAACAGAGCAAATTAATGCCTGAAATAAATAGAACAAGGTAATGATGATATGAGAAGATGCAGTCTAATGGAAGAGAAATGCCCAGAAACAAACTTTATTATATGTAAGAAATAAATATCCAATAAAAAAGATCCCATAAATAAATGAGAACAAGAAGAATTTTTCAAATGATAATTTTTGACACAACATTTTGGAAAAAAAAGTTTCTAATCACCCCATAACATGTATTGATATAAATTGCAGATGAATTAATAATTAATTTAAAATAAAACACTCTTATGAAAAATAGAACCAAGCAGTTAAATATAGTAATCCTTGGGGTGGAGTGGCAAGGTTTGCTAAGCTATAAGGAACAAAAGGAATGGTAAGAAAAATAGACATAAGAATAGAATAAATTAATAGATTAAGCTTGTAAATTAAAAAGATTGAAATTAAAGCACAAACAAAAGTGGAAAATATTTTAACAAACAATAAAGGAAACATTATTTTTAGCAGAAAGTATTAAAATTATAAGATAATTAGAATAAATTGGCATGAGTAGATAATACTCATAAGACCAAAATATAACAAACAGTTAACAAATTTCTACTTGTAAGTAGTCAAGGAAATTCAATGATATACTACTTTTACTTATTAAATTAGAATGTTTTTAAATTAGGATACCTTATTCCAGGTGATACAGGCTGTGTTCAGTGTGGTAGTTAGGTTCAGGTGTCAACTTGGCCAGGTGAAGGTACCTAGTTCTATTGCTGTGGACATGAGCCAATGGCATGTGAACCTCATCTGTTGCTGTTTACACCTGTAGTCAGCTAGGAGGCATGCCTGCTGCAATGGATGATGTTTGATTTAATTGGCTGATGTTTAAATGAGAGAGTTCAACATAGCACAGCCCAAGCATCTCAGCATACCTCATCTCAGCACTAACAGCTTGGCCCAGGCCTTTGGAAAAGAATCACCCAGAGGAAAGTTGTTGAAACCCAGAGGCCTGGAGAGAAGGCCAGCAGAGATTGTCCTGTGCCTTCCCATGTAAGAAAGAACCTCAGTTGAAAGTTAGCTGCCTTTCCTCTGAAAAACTCTATGCATTTAACTAAATAAATCCCCTTTCATTAAAAGCCAAACCATCTCTGGTGTGTTGCATTCCAGCAGCTAGCAAACTAGAACAGTCAGTTAAACTGTGTGGTCCAATGAAAGACATGTTCTGAATTTTAATCGGTATTCCTATGGGTGTGAGCACATGTAAAAAGGATCTCTTGAAGATGCTCTTTTTTCATTAAGGTATAGCCCAACTGAATCAGGGCAATCCTTAATCTATATTGATAGTTTCCAGATTTTTCTTTTTTAAAAACAAAACATCACATAAAAGAAAAATATGTATCATCTGCTAGAAAATGTCTAATCTTGGCTATGTATTTTAAGCATAGGCCATGGAGTGCTTTTTCTTGAATTTTTGTTATTGATGTTTTCAAATAATAGTTTCATACCCTAGTTTAGAGTCTCACCTAGTCTTTGAACTCAAACATACATAATATCTTTATTTTTTGCACACATGCATATCAACGAATTACCATTCTATAATTACTACCTAATATGACAGAGAATCACAGATCAGATTATGAGATTGTGATGCAGTCACTTTTGCTTTCTTTTTCTCGTGCTACTTTAACTATTTGAAATAAATAAAATGATCTAAATGATCTAATAATTTTAAAATGATCTAAGAGCACAACATAAAATAAATTCTCCCCATAGTTTTGAGGCTTTTTAACTAATCAGAGAGTCCCTGAGAAGCTTGTGTGCTAAATGTGTGGGTTTTATGATATGAATGAAATATCTAGAAACATGTTCCCCAATGTATTTGAGAAACAACATCATAGCACAGTTATAGATCACCATATATTCCTCAGATGTGGTTGGCTTTTCAATTCTTTACTTCATTTACTGTCCTGTACACTAATTGCAACATGCCCAGTGAAAACTCATTTACTTATTACAGATTAAGAATTGTAACAGTGACTTGAGCTACCTATCAATAAAAATATTTTGTAAATGGAAGAGATGGAGTTTTTTATATACTTAATAGAACAAAATATTTCAAATACATTAAAGGTGGACATTCATATTTTTATTTACCCTCTCCCTGGCTGTGACTGGGACCTCAGAAACATCGTTAATGTAGGCTTAAACTCATTTATACTGAAATAAACTTTATTAGTTCAAAGCATCAAAGTCATTAAAATAGCACCCTGAAGCTTTGGGATAATGGTGTTTTGATGCCATGTGTGATCATGAGTGTGCATGTGTGGGTAAGATTTTGTGTTTGAGAATGTGTGTGTACCTTTTCCTGATGCAGGCCAGAGAGTGACAATGGTTGGCTTGAGGGCTTTACCCTCCCTCCCCATCTCCATCAAACCCCTTTATCTATTTTTTTTAATATGGATGGCAGATATTTTCTTAATCTTATGAGAGCTTTTATGCAAATGCAGCTTCACAATACATTCCACCTCCCTCTCCAACTTGGTGTTAGATGGCCAACATGAAGACACCTACAAATCAAATAAGCCTACCTGAAAATTCCAGAGCTGCCATTGTTGGAAACATCAAGGGGCTCTGGAGGCTCTTCCTGCAAGGAATCTTTTGCTTCTATTGCCTTCTCCTGGACACCAGGTAGAATTTAGTATCTATTGCATAGATATTTCTATAGGTATTTATCCCATTCCAAAGCTTTAGTCATGAAAGAAATCAAATTAAGTCTGACTCTGGCACAAAGGTCTGGCTTTGAAGAAAGGGATGTGCAGAAAAGTGCATGGAAGAACAAGACAGAAGTTTATAGGTCAATAAAAAGCCTTGGGGGAAGTGTAGTGAGTTTGGGAGAGTCTTCACTCTTCCAAAGCCATTTTGCCTTTGGCTTTCCAGTGACTTTTTACAAGTTCAGTCTGACCCTTTATGAAATTGATTATTAGCATATTTTTGAAATAGGACAAAGGATTTCAGGTCAGAGCTCATGAACTTTATCTAGGATCTAACATTTTTTGTGGTTCTGCATCTTAGTTTTGTAATGTGAACCAAAATATAAATAAATGGAACATTCTGGGCTTTTAAGAATCTATTTTTCCTATTGAAGCCACCTATTATTTCCTTTATTCTTAGTTAATTCTCTACAACATGGACACTTTGAATGAAATTCTCTTGCAATTGAAACAGCAAAAGTATGAGACCAACACTTGTAGTAGAAAAATCATATATATTTCATTCATGTCTTTGGTGGGAAAGTGGTATTCAGTCACTGAAAAAAAGGAAGATCAAATAGGTCATAGAGAATTTCAAGAATGCATGATACTCAAGGCATTCTGTGATAGCTCTCTTAGAATCAAAAGCAAAACTTTGGGATTTTAAAACCAGCAATTATTTGAGAGTCTCCAGACGTCAATGTGCAAAGCATATAATTTGATCTTGGAATGGTATACAAACAGTAGTGTGGATAATGAGGGGTGCAAATTCAATAATTTGCACAATTTTCCAAATCACCTTCACAGGAGGGTTCATGGAATTTCATTTAATTTTGACTTTTGACAGCTTTGACACTTTTGTACTTGGTTGGACTATTGGTTACTTGACTCCTAAATCATTTGTGTCTTTTTTCTATTTACCCTTTGCCAGCTTTTGCTTCAGAAGAAAGGCTTGTGTTAATGAGATGGAGATCCCTTTCTGGGAGAGAATATGTTCCTCTCCTTTATCCAGTCCCTGCCATCTTCTCTCCAAACAATTCCTTGTTTGGTTACCTGCATATGTCTGATATTGTACCCTTTCCTATATACCTTGGGATAAATCCAGTTTGCATTGCAAGTACTAGACATTAAATGCCTTTAATGCATGTCAGCTGAGAGATTTGGTAACTTTAAAGATTTATTACTCTTAAAAGCAAATGTGCAAGATGTCTAGATCACAAATACTGATGACCTTACTACCAGGAAAGTATTTTTGAGAGTTGATTTTTGCTAGAATCTAGTGTGGTGAGTGTTACTTAAATTTTAGCAATATTGCTTGAAATTCCTTACAGTGCAAGACAATTTATCCAATATTTATTGATACCTCTTAGGTGCTAGATCTGCTTCCCAGAATCCTATGCAGAAATGAAGAAAAAATTGTCAAAAGAAATAATTACCACATATAAATTAAAGCATTAAGTGAGTTTGGGAGAACCTTTGCCCTTCCAAAGCCACTTTGCCTTTGGCTGCCCAGTGAGAGAAAAAAACTTTTCACAAGTGGGGAAACCTCAAACAAGAGAGCCAGAGTGTCAGTCTCAATAGCCATCCGGTTACAGCTGTTTATAAAGGCATTTAGGGAATTTCCAAGTTAGGGGTGCGGGTGGGGTGGAAATGACTACCTGGCATTAAGTTTCTTATTGCATGGGGTGGGGGAGGAATTTGTCCTTACAAAGTGGGGGCAGATATACATTGATTAGTATGGTACACTTGTCCATTCTGGAAATATCTCTACTGGACTGAAACAGTCCTTTCACAAGGTATGCTTAATCACAGTTCTGTAGGGTTCATTCCATTTTCTCAGAAGGCCCCTGTGGTTAACTGTTTTTTAATTCTGGAAATCCTTTCTCAGAATGGAGCATTCACAGCAACACCCTATGTGGGTGACCATTTTATTTTATTTAACAGAGGAAAGTAGAGAATGAGAGGGGAAAGATAAATAAATGTGATTAAATGTGTGTGTCCACTACAATGAAGTTTTCTAGGTGTTTTCATAAAGCATCAATGCTTAAATCTACATAGTTGGGGGTTAGATTTATTACATTACTTATATTTTTTGGAAACATTTTGAATCTGAGAGTCTATGATTTCACACAAGAGCCTTAAATATTAATTAACATGCCTAAGCCCATTAATCAGCCTCAATGTCAAAAAGACCTAGAGTGAGTGAATACAATGAAGCTTACATGGATCAGACTTTCCTTTTTCAAATCATTTTTAACATTTAAAAACACCCATGTCTTAAAGCAAAAAAAAGTCTGTACAGAATTTGAAATGTCTAGCATAAGTTTTTTGCATCCAATATATAAAGGAACAATGATTTCTCTTCTTAATAAAGTAATAAAAGCTATGTGTTGGATTCTTTCTGTGTACCAGTGATTATGTGAGGTCTGTGCCAGTTTCCCTCCACTGTCACAGGCTGAGATACATGCAATCTCCTTCACTTCACATTGGGCAATTGAATTGTGTGAGGTCCCACAGGTATTACCTGGTAGTTCAGGATTCCAGCCTAAGGCTGCCTAACTCCAAAGCCCATGCTCGGTAACATTATCTTTTAGTTTTGATATGAACATAGCATTGAGGCCAGAAGTGAAAGAATGATGTTTGAAAGAGAAAGCATCTAAGGTCTTGGACCTAAAACACACAGGTTGGACCAATCACAGGTCAAATTCAAACAAAGGGAGCATTTAGGAGCTAGTTAGCTCCCCAAGGCTGAGAAAAATCACAGAAATGGAATAAATGTTGAATTAAGGGCAATAAGAAATAGTAACTTCAGGAGATAGGGGTTATTTTTATCTGGTTCCCTAAGCCAGCAAAGAACATAAGGAGGCAAAATTTATATCAAGAACATGTGTCAGGCACAAGGTTGGTGCCAGGGAGACAGATATGAATCTTACAGAGAAAACAGACAGTGTGTCAAGCTGGGGTGCCTTTGGTTGCTGAAATACCTGACCCAAAGTGGTTTAATAAAAGATAAATTACATTGGCTCATACAAACAAGATGTTCATGGGCCACCTGGCTTCGGGTATAGCTTGATTTGGAGCTCAATGTCACCATATATTGCTTTACTCCCTTCCCTAGCAATTTCATGCTTCCATTTGCTTTTCTCTATTATGAAGGTGAGAGAGTAAGAGAAACTATTTAACCTCATAGAAAGACAGCATTCTGAAATGTTGAATCTTACTGGCTTTGATATTCCCAGCTTCAGTGTACTCATCCATGAAGCTGTCAGGAAGGGGATGGAATGTACTAACTGAATTAGCCTAAGTCAGGTTTTTTAGCCATGGATCCCACAGGTGGTGAAGTTAGCAAAAGCCAAGGTGATATTAAGATGGCAAACCAAAATCTGGATCCTAGAGTTGTTACTGTGAAGTTACTGAACCATAAGGCAACTGCCTTGGTCTTTGATAATGATCATATAATTATGCAACCTTTATCTTATGATTGTAAAAACTTTGTGACCAGCCCCACTTGTATCTTCTAACCCTGTTTTTCAACTTTAGTGTCTTACAATCACAACAGACTGCCCTGATGTTTACTAATGAAAGAAATTGTCAGTCCAAAACTAACAGATCCTCATTTCTACACTATCTTTCTAGATGAAGCTGGATCTAACAAAAATGGATCTCCCTGGCATGCAGAGTAGCTTCAACTTTAACCTATAAATGATCTATATCTCATTATAATACTTAAAATCATGGCCATTATCATACTAAGGCCACCATATTCTGATGTACATTCTTGTGACTAAGCATGCCATCAATCCGTGCATGCTCAACAGATAGACCATCTCTAATTTCATTATCTTAAGCCACTGTACTCATCCTAAAATTTGCCCATGTTTTGATACTATAGAACTACCCAAGTTACTGCAGTTAGGGAAGACAGATTGTTAGGCCATCAGGCCCTCTGATTTCCTACTTCATGCGTAGCAATAAATTCTTTCTCTTTGAAACTCTGTTGTCTTAGGTAATGGTCAGTTCAGTAGACTGGGCAGAGAAGACCCTGCTTTTTTTTTTATTAAAAAATTAACAAACAAAACATTTAGAAACCATTCCATTCTACATATATAATCAGTAATTCTTAATATCATCACATAGTTGCATATTCATCATTTCTTAGTACATTTGCATCGATTTAGAAAAAGAAATAAAAAGACAACAGAAAAAGAAATAAAATGATAATAGAGAAAAAAACTACACGTACCATACCCCTTACCCCTTGCTTTCATTCACCACTATTTCAAACTGAATTTATTTTAACATTTGTTCCCCTATTATTTATTTTTATTCCATATGTTCTACTCTTCTGTTGATATAGTAGCTAAAAGGAGCATCAGACATAAGGTTTTCACATTCACAGAGTCTCATTGTGAAAGCTATATCATTGTTCAATCATCATCAAGAAACATGGCTACTGGAATACAGCACTACATTTTCAGGCAGTTCCCTCCAGCCTCTCCACTACATCTTGAACAACAAGGTGATATCTACTTAATGTGTAAGAATAACCTCCAGGATAACCTCTTGACTCTGTTTGGAATCTCTCAGCCATTGACACTTGGCCTCATTTTACTCTTCCCCCTTTTGGTGGAGAAGGTTCTCTCAGTCTCTTGATGTTAATTCTCAGATCAATCTAGGGTTTTTCTCAGTCCTTTGATGCTGAGTCTCAGCTCATTCCAAGATCTTTGTCCCACATTGCCAGGAAGGTCCACACCCTGGGAGTCATGTGCCATGCAGAGAGGGGGAGGGTGGTAAGACTGCTTATCATATTGGCTGGAGAGAGAGGCCACATCTGAGCAACAAAAGAGGCTCTCTTGGGGGTGACTCTTAGGCCTAAATTTTAAGTAGACTTGACCTATCTTTTGTGGGGTTAAGTTTCATGTGAACAATCCCCAAGACTGGGGGCTCTGCCTATAGCTTTGGTTGTCCACACAGCTTGTGAGAATATCAAGAATTCAACTTGGGGAAGTTGAATTTCTCCCCAATTTCACCATTCCCCAAAGAGGGCTTGCAAATACTTTTCCAGTCACTGATCAAATCATTCTGGGATTCATTGGGGGATCACTCTGGACAAACCAACAAAATCTCATGTGGCACTGAGATTCCAAGAACTTATGACATTCAATCAAACTATCTATATGAGTTATATTAGGAAATGCTCTAGTCAAAATCTAAATTTTGTAACAAATAAACATTTTTTGCTTTAGTCTCACACAGAAGGTGACATTTTAAAATATTAATTATCATCTATTTTCAGCACCCTGCAATAATGACATTCCTTTGTTCTTCCTCATGCCAAAACATTTTTAAAATTTGTACATTGTACTTTTCACTATTATTATACACTCTAGGCATTCCTACATTATACCATCTTGATCTTTAACATCTCTCTTTCTTTCTGATTTCATTGATGTCCCCATCCCTCCTTCCTCTATCATTATCACATGCAGCTTCATTCAGCATTTTAACATAATTACATTACAGTTAGGTAGTATTGTGCTATCCATTTCTGAGTTTTTGTATCCAGTCCTGTTGCACAGTCTGTATACCTTCAGCTCCAATTACCCACTATCTTACCCTATTTCTATCTCCTGATGCTCTCTGTTACCAATGAAATATTCCAAGTTTATTCATTAATTTCAGTTTCTATCAGTGAGACCATACAGTGTTTATCCTTTAGTTTTTGGCTAGTCTCACTAAGTATAATGTTCTCAAGGTCCATCCATGTTCTTACATACTTCATAAGGGTATTCTGTCTTAGAGCTGCATAATATTCCATCATATGTATATACCACAGTTTGTATAGCCACTCGTCTGTTGATGGACATTTTGGCTGTTTCCATCTCTTTGCAACTGTAAATAATGCTGCTATAAACATTGGTGTGCAAGTGTCCGTTTGTGTCTTTGCCCTTAAGTCCTCTGAGCAGATACCTAGCAATGGTATTGCTGGGTCATATGGCAATTCTATATTCAGCTTTTGAAAGAACTGCCAAACTGCTTTCCACAGTAGTTGCACCATTTGACATTCCCACCGACAGTGAATAAGTGTGTCTCTTTCTCCACATCCTCTCCAGCACTTGTCATTTTCTGTTTTGTTGATAATGGCCATTCTGGTGGGTGTGAGATGATATCTCATTGTGGTTTTGATTTGCATTTCTCTAATGGCTAAGGACATTGAGCATCTCTTCATGTGCCTTTTGGCAATTTGTATTTCCTCTTCTGAGAAGTGTCTCTTCAAGTCTTTTTCCCATTTTGTAATTGGATTGACTGTCTTTTTGTTGTTGAGTTGAACAATCTCCTTATAAATTCTGGATACTAGACCTTTATCTGACATGTAGTTTCCAAATATTTTCTCCCATTGTGTAGGCTGTCTTTTTACTTTCTTGATGAAGTTCTTTGATGCACAATAGTGTTTAATTTTGAGGAGCTCCCATTTATTTATTTCCTTCTTCAGTGCTCTTGCTTTAGGTGTAAGATCCAAAAAACCACCTCCAATTATAAGATTCATAAGATATCTCCCTACATTTTCCTCTAACTGTTTTATGGTCTTAAACCTAATGTTTAGATCTTTGATCCATTCTGAGTTAACTTTTGTATAGGGTGTGAGCTACGGGTCCTTTTCATTCTTTTGCACATAGATATCCAGTTCTCTAGGCACCATTTATTGAAGAGACTGTTCTGTCCCAAATGAGTTGGCTTGACTGCCTTATCAAAGATCATATGTCCATATATGAGAGGGTCTATATCTGAGCACTCTATTTGATTCCATTGGTCAATATATCTATCTTTATGCCAGTACCATGATGTTTTGACCACTGTGACTTTATAATATGCCTTAAAGTCAGGCAACATGAGATCTCCAGCTTCATTTTTTTTCCTCAAGATGCTTTTAGCAATTCGGGGCACCCTGCCCTTCCAGATAAATTTGCTTATTGGTTTTCTATTTCTGAAAAATAAGTTGTTGGAATTTTGATTGGTATTGCATTGAATCTGTAAATCAATTTAGGTAGGATTGACATCTTAACTATATTTAGCCTTCCAATCTATGAACATGGTATGCCCTTCCATCTATTTAGGTCTTCTTTGATTTCTTTTAACAGTTTTTTGTAGTTTTCTTTGTATAGGTCTTTTGTCTCTTTAGTTAAATTTATTCCTAGGTATTTTATTCTTTTAGTTGCAATTGTAAATGGAATTTGTTTCTTGATTCCCCCTCCGCTTGTTCATTGCGATGTATAGAAACACTACAGATTTTTGAATGTTGATCTTGTAACCTGCTACTTTGCTGTACTCATTTATTAGCTCTAGTAGTTTTGCTGTGGATTTTTCAGGGTTTTTGATGTATAGTATCATATCATCTGCAAACAGTGATAGTTTTACTTCTTCCTTTCCAATTTTGATGCCTTGTATTTCTTTTTCTTGTCTAATTGATCTGGCTAGAACCTCCAGCACAATGTTGAATAACAGTGGTGATAATGGACATCCTTGTCTTGTTCCTGATCTTAGGGGGAATGTTTTCAATTTTTCCCCATTCAGGATGATATTAGCCGTGGGTTTTTCAAATATTCCCTCTATTATTTTAAGGAGGTTCCCTTGTACTCCTATCCTTTGAAGTGTTTTCAACAGGAAAGGATGTTGAATCTTGTCAAATGCCTTCTCTGCATCAATTGAGATGATCATGTGATTTTTCTGCTTTGATTTGTTGATATGGTGTATTACATTAATTGATTTTCTTATGTTGAACCATCCTTGCATACCTGGGATGAATCCTACTTGGTCATGATGTATAATTCTTTTAATGTGTTGCTGGATTCGATTTGCTAGAATTTTGTTGAGGATTTTTGCATCTATATTCTTTAGAGAGATTGGTCTGTAGTTTTCTTTTTTTGTAATATCTCTGCCTGGTTTCGGTATGAGGGTGATGTTGGCTTCATAGAATGAGTTAGGTAGCTTTCCCTCTACTTCAATTTTTTTGAAGAGTTTGAGAAGGGTTGGTACTAATTCATTCTGGAATGTTTGGTAGAATTAGTATGTGAAGCCATCTGGTCCTGGACTTTTCTTTTTGGGAAGCTTTTGAATAATTGATTCAATTTCTTTACTTGTGATTGGTTTGTTGAGGTCATCTATTTCTTCTTGAGTCAAAGTTGGTTGTTCATGCCTTTCTAGGAACTTGTCCATTTCATGTACATTGTTGTATTTATTAGCATAAAGTTGTTCATAGTATCCTGTTATTACCTCCTTTATTTCTGTGGGGTCAGTGGTTATGTCTCCTCTTCCATTTCTGATCTTATTTATTTGTGTCCTCTCTCTTCTGCCTTTTGTCAATCTTGGTAAGGGCCCATCGATCTTGTTGATTTTCTCATACAGTCAACTTCTGGTCTTCTTGATTTTCTCTATTGTTTTCATGTTCTCAATTTCATTTATTTCTGCTCTAATCTGTTATTTCTTTCCTTTTGCTTACTTTGGGGTTAGTTTGCTGTTCTCTCTCCAGTTCTTCCACGTGGACAGTTAATTCCCGAATTTTTGCCTTTTCTTCTTTCTTGATATAGGCATTCAGGGCAATAAATTTCCCTCTTAGCACTACCTTTGTTGTGTCCCATAAGTTTTGATATGTTGTGTTTTCATTTTCATTCGCCTTGAGATATTTACTGATCTCTCTTGTAATTTCTTCCTTGACCCACTGGTTGTTTAAGAGTGTGTTGTTGAGCCTCCATGTATTTTTTAATTTTCTGGTGCTTTGCCTATTATTGATTTCCAACGTCATTCCTTTATGATCCGAGAAAGTGTTGTGTATGATTTCAATCTTTTTAAATTTGTTGAGACTTGCTTTGTGACCCCGCATATGGTCTATCTTTGAGAATGATCCATGTGCAGTTGAGAAAAATTGTATCTTGCTGTTGTGGGGTGTAATGTCCTATAAATGTCAGTTAAGTCTAGCTCATTTATTGAAATATTCAAATTCTATGTTTCTTTATTGATCCTCTGTCTAGATGTTCTGTCCATTGATAAGAGTGGGGAATTGAAGTCTCCAACTATTATGGTAGATGTGTCTATTTCCGTTTACAGTATTTGCAGTGTTTGCCTCACGTATTTTGGGACATTCTGGTTCGGTGCATAAATATTTATGATTGTTATGTCTTCTTGTTGAATTGCTCCTTTTGTTAGTAGATAGTATCCTTCTTTGTCTCTTTTAACTCTTTTACATTTGAAGTCTAATTTGTTGGATGTTACTATAGCTACTCCTACTCTTTTCTGCTTGTCATTTGCATGAAATATCTTTTCCCAACCTTTCACTTTCAATCTATGTTTATCTTTGGGTCTAAGATGTGTTTCCTGTAGACAGCATATAGAAGGATCCTGTTTTTTAATCCACTATGCCAGTCGATGTCTTTTGATTGGGGAATTCAGTCCATTAACATTTAGTGTTATTACTCTTTGGGTAGTACTTTCTTCTACCATTTTGCCTTTTGTATTTTATATGTCATATCTAATTTGCCTTCTTTCTACTCTCTTCTCCACACCTCTCTCCTCTTTCTTTTCATATCTGTCTCTAGTGCTCCCTTTAGTATTTCTTGCAGAGCTGGTCTCTTCATCACAAATTCTCTCAGTGACATTTTGTCTGAAAATGTTTTAATTTCTCCCTCATTTTTGATGGACAATTTTGCTGGATATAGAATTCTTGGTTGGCAGTTTTTCTCTTTGAGTAATTTAAATAAATCATCCCACTGTCTTCTTGCTTCCATGGTTTCTGCTGAGAAATCTACACATAGTCTTATTGGGTTTCCTTTATTTGTGATGGATTGCTTTTCTCTTGCTGCTTTCAAGATCCTCTCTTTCTCTTTGACCTCTGACATTCTGACTAGTAAGTGTCTTGGAGAACATCTATTTGGATCTATTCTCTTTGGGGTGTGCTGTACTTCTTGGATCTGTAATTTTAGGTCTTTCATAAGAGTTGGGAAATTTTCAGTGATAATTTCTTCCATTAGTTTTTCTCCTCCTTTCCCCTTCTCTTCTCCTTCTGGGACACCCACAACATGTATATCTGTGCACTTCATATTATCATTCAATTCCCTGAGTCCCTGCTCATATTTTTCCATTCTTTTCCCTATAGTTTCTGTTTCTTTTTGGATTTCAGATGTTCCATCCTCAAGTTCACTAATTCTAACCTCTGTCTCTTGAAATCTACCATTGTAGGTTTCCATTGTTTTTCTCCTCTCTTCTACTGTATCTTTCATTTCCATAAGTTCTGTGATTTTTTTCAGACTCTCTGTTTCTCCTTTTAGTCATTCCTTGCCTCCTTCATGTCCTCCCTCAATTCATTGCTTTGGTTTTTGATGAGGTTTTCCATTTCTCTTCGTATGTTCTGAATTAGTTGTTTCAGCTCCTGTATCTCATTTGAACTATTGGTTTTTTCCTTTGCCTGGGCCATATCTTTAATTTTCCTGGTGTGATTTGTTATTTTTTGCTGGCATCTAGGCATTTAATTATTACCTTAATCTATTCTGGAGATTGTTTTCACTTCTTTTACCTAGGGTTTTCTTGCTGGATGAACTTGTTGTCTATCCATTCATTGCCATTCAGTTCAGCTTTTTCTGGGCCTCTAGTTTAGATTTGTTTAACAGGGTAGAATTTTTTCATTTCTTGTCTTCTTTTTTGTTGTCCTGTCTGTATGATTCCTTCCCCCCTGCCCACCCTTGGGAGTGTCTACTTAGGTATTATAGACCCCAGCCATATTTTCCAAGACCAAACTGTCCTCCTATCGAAGGAAAGGGTCACCTGCCTCAGTTTTCCCTGAAGGTTAGACCCAGCAGGTTGAAAGACTTTCCTGTGAAATCTCTGGACTCTATTTTTCCTATCCAGCCCAGTATGTGGTGCTTTTCTGCCTGCAGGTCTCACCAGCATAAGATGATGTGGTACCTTAACTTTGGCAGACTCTCCTTGCTGGGGGCATGGTGGAGACAGAGCAGAAGTTGTAGGCTGGTTTTAATGGCTTCAAATTGCCAGGCCCAGAGGTCTGAATTCCTTGAGGGAGGGACTGCACCTGAGTTGGACTTCACCCCTCCCCTGGGGAAGGCACAGTCTCCAGACAAGCCCTCAAACAAACTTGTTTTGCCTATGCCTGGGGCAGCTGTAGCCTGAGAAGTTCTGCACTGTATCCAAAGGCAGTCAAGACTTTGTAGAAACACAGCCACAGAAACCTGTTTCATTTTTTTCTTTTTCCATCAGCAGTGCCCCCTTCACACCGGGACAAAAGTGAACTCTGCTTTGGCCATGTTCACCTGAGCTGAGGGCCTATATTTAGTTGTCAGAATTTGTTAATTAATTCCACAATTGGTGTTTAGTTGCACTCTACCCCTGCTGCTGGTAAAGTCCCTTTCCTTTCTCCTCTGGGAAGCAGCCTGTGGGGGATGGGCACTGGCCACCATGGCTTGGGGAACTCATGGTTCTGGGGGGCTCATAGCTGGTCCCGCTGGTCCAGACTGGGTATGCTGTATGTCTTGTCATGATGTGGTCCCAGAAGATGTTCTGTACTGTTTCTAGCTATTTAATAGCTATTCTGGAGGACGAACTAAATCACACACATTGCTAAGCTGCCATCTTGGCTGCTGCTCTTACCCTAGTTGTATTTTTAGACTCATCGGGTATATAGGTACAGCATTCTCTTTTTAGCATGGTATGTGGTCCTCCCTGTGAAGCTGTTGGACTACATGAGGCCATTCAATATGCAGTACTGCTGCATGCATCTGGGTCATTTCAGTGTTTAAAAGAGATATTGTGGTGAGGCTATCTTTTAAGGCTTGCTGTGTAAAATTGTTTAATACCTCTATCCTGAGTATAACATCTTCAATACCTAATGAAGGCAGAAATATAGCAGCTACATGGCCAAATCAATTGAATACTGGCTGGGACACTGAGCTTTTAGTAATGATAGATTTGCCCCAAGGGTAGATATTTATGAATACTTCCTTGAGCCCCGTATAACCTTAGAGTGAATCAGCCTATACAAACTGGAGGTAACCAGGGCCATAGGTTGATGTTGTATAGCTACTGAGTTCCATTCAGACCTACCCAGCAAACATTAGGTCTGTTAATTCAGTCAGTTCCAAGCCATTCACTTTCCTATAGTATTATGGTTTGGAGACAATGCAGTGGAGGTAGCAATCCCATTTTCCTTGTTTTGGGGTCATCTTGCTGTGAATGATTTGGTTGTTCCCATCAGAGAGGGGCTATCTGGCTTAAATCATGTCTAGGTGTTAACCACATCATGCCACCCCAAAGTTGCAAATGACCCTCTTTTTCTTTGATAATTTAATGTTCAGCTTTATCATCAAAATATTTAACATGTTGAACAGCTCCTATACCATTTTTTAAATAAGAAAATAAACAAAACATGCTAATATTTATTCAATAGAATCATCAACAGTAATTATAAGTAATTAACTAGGTCTATACATATTAACAAAGACAGAGCTCCAAAATATAAGTGAAAAAGAATACATCCATCTTGATGACATTTGTGTATATTTTACAAACAACAAAACAAAAATTTCCTAATGATACTGGGTGACAATGCAAAAAATAGATGAAAGTATATACAAACTCAATAAAAGAACTGGTTAAGGGGACTTTATTTACATCTTGATGTTCAGAAAGCAAATACAACAAAATGTTAACAGTTATGATTTCTGAATGGTGGGAATGTGGATATTTACTATTACTTGTCCTTTTCTGTTATTTTTTCAGATTTTAATTCATTTCCTCCGGTGTTCAAACAGATGCTCTGTTTCAATACTGGTGGTAAACTGGACACTCTGAAAAACTGTTTAATACTGGACTTTGCATGCAATTTAAATGATGTTCAAAATAAAAGTTGACTAAATGTGACATTAGCATTAACTGATAACTTTAGTATCGACCCTCTTAAGAATAGACTCACAGCATTCATTAACATGATAACGTAAAAGCAAACCAAATGTAAAACAATTTCTTCAATTATATAAGGATTTTTGAAGGACCAATCTTTGGACAAGATTAAGTTAATCAAACTAGCTTTTCTCCAGTGCCATCTGGTGGAGACAAGCAGCAACCTACTCTGTACCTTCTACAACTTAACCATGGCTAGGGTTATCACAACAGCACTCTCTTCAATGGTGGCACCTCTTTTATTCTGAAGTTACTGAATAGTGTACTACTAACTGTTTAATTTCTTTAGAGTCTTCCTTAAACTGTAAATTCATCAGCTTATTGGTTAGATAAGAGGCAAGCGGATATTTCACCTCTACTCTCTTATACTTCTTTTTTTTTTCTTTTTTGCTTTCTTGGCTTCCACTGCCTTGCCTTCTGCAAAATAAATGAATTTAGACTGATCATTTAGAAGAGATGCTCTTTTAACTTCCTCTCAGACTCCTTCTTTAATTTTTTTAAATCAAATAATGCCTTAACTTCGGTTCCACCCCAGAGCATCCTCAAATCATAATCTCCACTCATCCACATTCCAGATCTGGTACAAATAATTCCAGCAGTTGCTCCCTATACAAAAAAACAAAAAACTGTAGTGTCACTTTACTTTACATAAACTTATGACAATGATAAATTTTCATTTAAAGGACAGCACTTTTTTTAAATACCATATTGTTACTATAAATATGCAGTGGGAATTACAAAATAAACCATTCCTTCTCCCAAATGCTGGTTGAGATAGTGAAAAGCATTACAGTATCTTACAAGGAGACAATAAAATAGGCTAGATTTTCAGACAGTAAAGAAAAATATCAACATGACAAAAAAGGAAAGAAACACAGTAACAAGGTTATTAATCCCCCATCTTACAACACTGAATTCCTTCATCCTGGGTGGGAAAAAAAGAAAAGATGGAACTGAGCTGGGTGAAAAAATTATTCTGGAAAATGTCAACTGTACTCAAACAAATAAGTCCTTTCTAAATGGTTTCCCATTAGTGTTTGTTTTATATGGCTATGATTGCATTCGAACTTTATAACCTGCTGTACAATAGAAAGATTTTTAACTGTTTGCAAAGCAGCAGTAGCAGAGAATGGAAATAAATAAAGCTAAAGGCACTCCCTCCCTCAGAGGCTCCAAACTGTTAGACACTGATGTAGGTTTAAGCTTGGTGGGTTTCAGTCACTCCATTCAGATGTCCCTTTAGGTTCATACAAACACACTGAATTGCTGGTTTAACTTCTTTTCCTTCCTCCAAGTTTATGATAAAGAGACTAACTCCCGTATTGGGACTGACTGATACAATCTCAGATTTGCTCACAGTTGCTGGTAAGGAACACTTAAGGTCAGTCAGAAAATAATCAAATAGGCTTCTCGTATAAGCTCCATGACTCACAACTAAGACACTGGCTGCTAATCCTGGAGTACTGCCGTTTGAATTAAATTTGGATCCAAGGTTTTTTGCTAAAGGAAATATTTCTGCTAAAGAAGTTTTCAGAGAGTTGCATGGTATGCCTTGTGAGAACTGTTCTTTCTGACTTGCTTCTTTCAGGATCAGTTGACAAAGATATTCAAAAAAGTCTTTTCCACGCATCCTCACCTGGTCCAGTGTCTCTCCTCCGGGTGGTGTGAAGGTAGGGCATTCCAACCCCGCTACCTTTGCCAATGCTCTTAGCTCAGCCAGTGCCTTGCCTTCTGCAGCCCCATATTTCCTTTCTCGAAGTCTCGAATCATACTTTACTGTCAGGTTACTGCAAAACTTGCTTTTCTCCAAAATCCCGTGCATGGTCTGCTTGGTCCTTGTGAGATCGCTGGAGAAAGCATGAGTAAACTTGACGTTTTTGAGATATATCCCAACGGCAGCTGCTTGTTTGGATCCAGTTTCTGAAAGAGGCTCATCTATTCCTTGTCCTTGAATTATTTTCTCCTTGTTAAATCTTGTTTCTCCATGCCGGATAAAAGCACGAAGCCTGTCATCTTCCTGGTGTCCGAGGGAGGTAGAGCAAGGACCACAGGTCGGCGTCCCGCGCCGGTGTACCACGCCACCCCTCCTCTCTGCTCTGCAGGCTCGCCTCGCCCACCCGACTTCCGCCAACCCCCGCTCCTATACCATATTGTTATGAGAAAAAGAAACTCAAAGTTCTGGGGTTTCTAAATTGACTAACTACCTTTTTGGATCAACATTAGTTATATGCCTGATTTTTAGAGTTCCCCATGGTTCTTGTCTGCTTTTAATTAATTTTTTAATTTCCTTCCAGTCAGATCCCTGGAGGGGTGATATCCACCAGGGTAAACTGGAAACACTTGATGTAGGTAATTGGCCACACACCTAGCAATCAGACTGATTCATAGAAGCTGCATAAGAATATGCTTATTGAAAGAAAGCATTAGAGCCTGATAATATATCATCCCTGTGGGTTATACTTCAGCATAGATATAAAATGGGAATGTGCCAAAAATATACATTATTAGGCATATTTTCACCTTGGATAACACACAGCATTATACAGCTTTAATGATATTCAGATAAAAGAATTGTGCTAATATTTATTTCTTAGCTGTTATCCTGAAGATAAATTTTCAATGTTCTAGAGGTTTGCATTGATATCTGCCTTCCAGAAATTGGTCAGTTTCTTCTTCTTCTTCAGGATTTTCAGCCACCTGTTTTTCAATCCTGGTTCTGTGAAGGAGTCTAGGAGAGAGAAGCTGGTTGGAGGGTGCTATTTTTATTCTACTATGGTGCACCCATGGTTTCACTACAATCAACTTGACAGAGAAGTGAGTTGTTAATAAGATTTCATAGGCCTTTCTCATTTTGGTTCCAATTGGTCTGTTCAATGTTGATATTTCCTGCTCTTTTAAAAGAATTAGTTCCACAGATTTAAACTGATGTAAGGGAACATCTGTAGGAAAAGAGAATTGACTTGAGACATAGCAATGAATTGCTTCTAATGTGACCCATAGGGACTGAATGCATTTCTTAGTTTCTAACACTTGGACTTGTTCCATCAAAGTGTACACACCAGTATCTTTGAGGAATGGTCTACCATATACCATCTCAAACAGGATCAAATGGAGCCTGCTTCTGGGCACTACTCTTACCAGCATCAGAGCCACCAGTAATACCTTGTCCCATGAGAGATTAGTTTCTTGGCAAAATTTTGCCACCATTCTTTTCAGGGTATGATTCATCCTTTCCACTTTCCCAGTAGATTGTGGTCTTCAAGATGCATGTAATTTCCAATGTATGTTTAGGGCTCCTGATAATTCTTGTGAAACTTCTGATATAAAAGCACTGCCATTATCACTTTGAATTGAAAATGGAAGTCCAAATTGTGGGATTATTTCCTTCAGAAGTGTCTTAGTTACTTCTGAAGCTCACTCTGTCCTGCATGGAAAAGCCTCTACCCATCCTGTAAATGTACCTACAAAAACAAAGAGGGACCAGTGATTTCCAGTGGTCCTTGGCATAACAGTCAAATCTACTTACCAATCCTCACCTGGAGTTGTGCCCCTGGCTTGCACCCCTCTTATAGGGGGTGGAGGCCCAGGCTTGGGGTATTTCTAGCACAAATTAAATGGGTTTGTGTTATTTTCTGAATGGTTCTTTGCTTCTTAGGCCCATAGTATAATTTTTTAGCCATTTGTACATGACATCTCTTCCATAATGAGTGCTTTGATGTAAATAAGTAAGAACTCTCTCCATTAAGTGTTCAGGAATAAGAATTATTCCATCTTTATTATAAATCCATCCTTCCTCCAGTTTCTTGTATGGAATGTTTGACAGAGAACTAGTACATATTTATTCTAGGGTAAAACCCTGTTGTTTACCTCTAAAATTGAGAGCTGAATACTGAGGAAAGTTTTTTCATTTTACATCTGGTACCAGAGGAAGTACCAACGATGAGGATGGAGATTTAAATTTGGCCACTGGTCTTGTTTCCAAATCTGCTATTTAATTTCTTTGTACATAGTTCATTTCTCCTTTCTGATGACTGTAACAATACATTATGGCCACTTCTTTAGGCAGCACCACTGCTTCTAATAATGCTAAGATCATGTCTATATGCTTAATTTCTTTCTTCTTTGATGTTCAGAGTCCTCTTTCTTTCCAGATAGCTTCACAAGCATGAGCTATATTAAGAGTGTATTTAGAGATTCCTGGTGCCTGCCTATGTAAAAAAAAAAGTGTATTTAGAGTCTGTATATGCATATTTATCTGTTGTCCCTTTCCTAGATGTAGCACTCTGGTGAGTGCAATAAACTCTGCCCATTGTGTGGATGTACTTGGGGAAGGGCCCCACTTTCCATTACCATTTGTAGAGTTACCACAGCATAACAGGCTCTTTGAAGTCCTCTCTTCATGAAACTGCTCCCATCAGTGTACATTTGAATGTCTGGTTGCTCTAAAGGTTGATCAACCAAATCTGGGGAGCTGGAATAGACTTCATCAATTATGCTCAGGTTATACTCAGGTTCTCCTCCCTACTCAGAAGTAAAGTCACTTCGTTTAAACTAGAAGAAATTTTTAGAGTGATGTTAGGATTATCTAAGAGAATGGCTTGGTATTTACCTAACTGTCCAATGGTGAGCCAATATCCACCTTTCTGTTATCAGAACAACAGCACATAGTGTGGAGTGTGCACAGTGGTATGTTGTCCTAACATAAATTTTTTGGTATCTTTGAGAAAATCACAGGTGGCTGCCACAGTGCTTAGGAAAACTGGCCATCCTGGAGCAGTATTACATAATTGTTTAGAAAAATAGGCCACAGGGTGATTGATATTTCCTGGATTCTGAATGAGCACTCCTAATTCAATTCCTTAGCTTTCATGTATGAAAGGGTACTTGGTTCTGGAAGGCCTAGTACTGGCACAAGTACTGACACTTGTCTTTTTATTTTCTGGAAAGCATTGCTACACTCAGTGGTCCATTGTAAAGTTTCTTCCTCAGATCTGGTGAGGGCTTTATCTAAAGGCTTTGCTATGAGCCCAAAATTAGGTATCCAAATCCTACAAAAGCCTGCCATCCCTAGGAATTCCCAAAGCTGTCTTTTTAGTAAGTGTCTCTGCCACTTGGGCTAAAGCCTTTCTTCAAACTGGCAATAGATTTCTCTGTTCTCTCAATAACTCAAAACCCAAATATTTCACAGATTCTTGTGAAATTTAAGCCTTCTTCGAGGCCTTAGAACCCCAGTCCACTAAAAATTTAGAGTTTGTATAGTGTTTTTGTCTGATGTATCTTTAGTACAGATTGCTATTAATATGTCATCTACAAACTGTAATAACACTCGTTCATGTAAGAGTAAATGTTTTAGATGTCTAGCCAACATTTTTCCAAATATTGTGGGAGAATTTTTAAATTCTTGTGGAAGGACAGTCCAAAAATATTCTTGCTTAAGTTTAGTGACTGAGTCCTTCCATTCAATAGTAAAAAATTCCTGTGATTCTGAATTAAGGGGTATGCAGTAAAAGGTGTCTTTAAAATCTAAAATGGTGAACCAACAGATATCCTCAGATAATGCAGTGAGTAAGGTGCTCAGGTTTGGCACCACAAGGTGAATGGCTTCTAAAATTTGATTAATAGCCCAGAGATTCTTCATAAAATGATACTCATTTAGGGTGCTTGGCTTTTGCACAGGCAATATTTGAGTATTATATGGAGATTGACAGTGTTGGTATTTCAGAAATTTCTCTATAAGTGGAGCAATGCCTTTTCTGGATTCTAGCTTATGTGGATACTGTTTAATTTTATGCACAGTACCTGGCTTCTGAAGTTTCACTCAAAATGGCTCTACTGTCTTTGCTTGTGCATGTTTTCATCAGTCCATGTTTCTGGTTTCTTAGCTTTTAAGATTTCTTCTAGAATAGGCCTTGTCAGATTTCCTCCTTTGGTGAGTAGGAAAGTAGGCTGTAGTGCACAGGCATGCCCTGGAGGCATAAACCAGAGAAAATATTATCTGGGCATTTAAATTGGTTAGCAAGCCTCTTCCCAGCAAGGAAACTGGACATTCTGGTACATATAAAAAACTATGCTTTAAATTTTTAGTACCAATTAAACAGCCTAGATGCTGCAAAAATGGCTTATTCGTGTTCTTACTAGATACTCCAGTTATAGTAACAGATTGGTTGGAAATCACATTAGGTTTTTTATTTAATACTGAGTTAATGGTTCTTGTATAGAAAAGAAAATCAACTAATTGCTTTCTCACCTGTACTGTTATCCAAAGGTCTTGGTGGGAGATTGAAAGAAGTGATGTTTCTTCATAGAGCCCTTGGCCCCCTTCATTCAAAGTGACTGTCAGCTGCATCATCATTTCATTGGGGTATCTGTAATGCAGGCTGTCCAGCTTCCCTAGGGGCTTTTCCTTTGGGGTGGCTAGGGCAATCCCTCTTCCACTGTGCCCCTTTTCTGCAGTATATGCATTGGTTTGCTTCTAATTTCTTAGGAGTCCCTCCCAACTCTCAAGGGAAATGTAGAGGGACCCAGGACTCTTACCTACCTGCCATTATCTTATCCTGGTTTTCCTTGGTTCATTAGAGTCCCAAGATGTGCCATTTACTTCCTAAGGTATTGATCTTCCAGTGCTGCTTGTTTTTGAAAATACTGATCTTTAACTTTATCACTGTTGCTATAAACTTTAAAAGAGATTTCAACCAACCTAGAGATAGTAAATTCTTTTCCATTGTCTATCCTTACATGATGAAAGCTCTGAGTAATAAAAGTTATATTTAGGTTTATGACATTTTCTTGACTTTCTGGATCTGTTTGTGTATTGCCAGTAAGTAGTATAAATTCTTTAAAGAAAAGCCAAAGGATTCTCTTTTGGCCTTTGTCTTACTTCATTTATCTTCTGATAATTTATAGCTTTAGGGACACCTTTTCACAAGCCAACAATACTGTACTCTTTATGGTATTCTAATTTAGCTCAGCCTTCTACTTCAGTTGGATTCCATTCATGGTCCCTTATAGGTTTTGCTAAATTTGCCTCAGCATATCCTGGGTTGCCAGGGTTTTCTCCCTGTTTTCTATCAGCTTCCTGCTTTGCCTTTTCTATTACCATTCTCCATTCTTCTGTTATCAAGGTATTTAATGAAGTCTGAATGTCAAAGCAATTTTGGTTATAGGATGCAAATATTGAAGTAAGCAGTTTCTCTATTTCCTTTGGGTCCTCTCTATAGAGTGGAGTATTATTTTTTCAATTATTGAAATCTGACATATGCACATACACAAATCCTCTTGGTCCTCCCTGATCATATACTCCAACTCACACTTGCCAGAGGGGTAGAAGTTTTTGCAGTGGTTCTGCTGTTGATTTTAAGGAGAAGCCCTGACCAAATTGGGTTTCCTGCCAGGTGTGGAAGGGGTAGACCATTCCTCCTTCAGGATCATTTCTCTCTGGTAGAGGGAGATATTAAAGAGGATGATGAAGGGGCATGAGATTTTATTCTTTTCTTGATCTGTTTGTTCCTTTGTTATAGGGTGCAGACAGAGATGATAAAGGAGTTAATAACAATTCTATTGAATCCTCCAGTATGAATCAGGAAGAATGTTTTTCTTTTCTTCATCACTATTTATGGGTACAACATCACATCTTCACATTAACATCAGTTGCTAGGAGAGACAAAGGAAGAATTGAACATATATCATCGTACCATTTCTGTTTCTTTTTGCAGGACAGTTCTAATTGTAATATGATGCTCTTATCTGTAGATCCATTCTCAGGCCAGCTGTCTTCTGATTCTTAATTATATTGTGGCCAGACTTCGTTACAAAAGTTAATTAAGTTCCACTTTTTCATAGACTCATAGCTAAAATTTTTCCAGCTATTCAAGATGCAGCCCAGAGGGCTATATTCAGGAACACCATTAGAGTTAGAATTTCCCATTTTAAAAGATTTCCATAGTCAGTAATCAGCTAAAACACTCAGATAGTATGAATGTTGCAAAACACCACCATATACTATTAACAAGACTTGCTTTATTTAAACAGCACAACAAATGCATCAACTGACACTTAGACACAAAATGCCTACCACACCAATTTAGCAATTAACCAATATTTAGGTACTATGCTGGCTAAAACTTAAACAGGCCTACTTAACTTCATTAAACCCATTAATTGTTGGATCAGGTCAGGACCTCAAACCCTGTACAGCAAGGTACCCAAATCAGAAGGTGTAGAGGTAACAGCAAAGGGATCATTCTGGAAGCTGGACCCAGGCCTAGGTCAAAGGGAACTCAGACCATTTATCTACTTCCTGATTCACCTTTACCCTGATGACCCGCTCACCCATTCAGATGTCTGGACCTGGAACTGGAAATGGTTTCTCTCTTTGAAGGTTTTCAATGCACCAAAACTTGATGTTGCTGGAGTGCTGGCAGGGCAGAGAACTCCCAATCACTGAACTTCTAGACTAAATAAAGTCCAGCAGCTGCAAAAAGCTCTGTTACCTGGCCTCTATGCCTTGTCAGGGCCACAGAGATTAGATCATTTTCCCTTTGTAGTTGCCAATTAATACCAGACAATATCCATGGATTCTTTTGCCCAACATGCTCAATAACCAATACCTGAGACACTGGCGTATCAAACAGAGAAAAGTTTATTACTACCCATGTAGCAGGAGAACAGACAGCATAATGGCCCAAAATATGTCTCTCTGAACAAAGGAGATTCAAGGTTTTTAATGTTTCTAACAAGGGAAGATGAGGTCATTTCAGTCAGTAAATTCAGAGCAGACAAGAAAATAGTTTTGGGTGGGCCATGGTGGCTCAGCAGGCAAGAATGCTCACTTGCCATGCCAGAGGACCTGGGTTTGATTCCCAGTGCCTGCCCATGTAAAAAAAAAAGAAAATAGTTTTAGTAGTTAATACTTAATAGTGAATAAAGCTGGTATGATCATATGTGTAATCATTCTGTTTAATTCCCTGTTTCCAATATCTTTGGTCATATATTTAGGAGTGGAATTCCATGGTAATATGCTCATTCTGTGTTTAACTTTTTGAAAGACACTAAATTGCTTTCCACAGTAGCTGTGCCATTTTATATTCCCATCAACCATGTAGGGGGTTTCCAGTTAACCAGCCTGTTCTCTGTGATGGATTGAATTATGTTCCCCAAAAAGTTATGTTGAAGTCCTACTCTTCAGTACTTCAGGATGTGGTATTATCTACAAATGGGCTCATGTCAGATGAAATTAATGAAGTTAAATAAGATCATATTGGAGTGCATGAGCTCTTAATCCAATATTACTGGTATTCTTAAATGAAGAAGAAACTTGAACAGAGACAGCCAGAAGTTAGAACCTCATGTGACAACTGAGGCAAAGAGTGCCATGGGTTTCTGGAAAACCATCAGCAGAAGACAGAAAATTCATGGAACAGATTCTTCCTCCAAGGGAAGCATGACCTTGCTTTCAGGCTTACAGATTCCAAAACTGTGAGGCCATATTTTACTCTTGCTTGAAATCACTCCATTTCTGATTCACTTTGACAGTAGCCCTAGAAGATTAGACAGTTGTTATATTCCATTCATTTAAAAAATATAACAAATGTTTAAATTTTGTTATTGAAACTACTTAAAAAGCTCAAAGTAAAAAAAGATTAAGCAAAATTGCTCAAGCATCAAATTGCACTGGGTGACCTCCTTCATCACATCTATCCCTAAGACTCAGAGACATCAGATGAAGGTGGTCACAAACAATAAGGGTTCTGGTTCTTAGGATAAATATCTTTCCAGATGGTAATGATGTCAAGGTTGCATATTTTCAATGATCAAACAGAAAAAAATGGGTTTATATTAGTTATTGCTAAACTAAGCAGGGAATGGAAGTGTAAATTAAAAACACCTTTTAACACATATATTCTTTAGAACAAACACTGATCTGAGAAAAAAACACCCAGTAAGAATCAAACAAATACTCAAAGCCTTATACTATCCATCAGAGCACTGGTAGAACAACATTATACTGCATGTCATAAATAAGAAAAATATCAAAATTTGATACTATTTATGGCATATCATAAGAAATTTTTATGCTCATTTAAGATATATGTGGGAGAGAAAAAATAATTGAGTTGATGGAGAAAAACATAAGGTATATACATTTTATTATGATTATTTCACAATTGTGTCTCATGACAACTAAAAAATCTCAATGATGTAAGTATCCAAAAAGTTAAACTCTCCTAAAAATACAAGCAGAACTTGCATACATATGTCAAATAGCATTTGATAATAGAGCTTAATATGACTGTCAAGTAATTCACAATGAATGACCAGGTGAGGAGTTGTATCAAAGATGAAAAACTTAACTGCATTTAATTATTCAATATTTCACCTTACCATGATTGTGAAGGTAAATGTCAATGATTAAAATGCAAAGAGAAAATCATAATACATATTGCATCATTAGGAAAAATTTCCAGGAAAAAAAATTTAATTATAGAGAATTTTGTGGTTGTAATGTTGGATCTCATTGTGGTTTTGATTTGCATTTCCTTATTGGCTAATCAGGCTGAGAATTTTTTTTTTGTGCTACATGTCAATTTGTTGTATATCTTCTTTGGAGATGGGTCTGTTCAAATTCTTGCATATTTGTTTTTGTTGGTTGCTGTGTTGTTTTCTCAGTTGTGAGACTTCTTTATATATACTTTTTATATGAATCCTTTATCAATTATTTACTAAAATTCTGCAGGATGCTTTTTTGCTTTGTTGTTAATGTCCTTTGATGCATAAATTATTTTTAATTTTAATGGAATTCAATTTATCTATTTTTTTCTTGTTTGGGCTTTTGGTATCATATATTAGAATCCACTGTAAAATATTTTCTTCTCTTTACTTTTAAGAGTTTTGTGATTTAGCTCTTATAATTAGATTTTAGCATATTTTGAGCTTTTTTAAATGGAGGAAGGTAGGGGTCTGTGCCAGTTTAAAAGTATTATGTACCCTAGTACAGCCATGTTTTAATCCAGATCCCTTTCATGAAAGCAGCTATTTCTCTTAATCCCTATTCAATACTATAGGTTGGAAACTTGAGTAGATTATCTACACAGAGATGTAACTCATCTAATTGTGAATATTAACCTTGGATTAGAGGGAGATGTGACTCCACCCATTTCAAATGGGTCTTGATGACTAGTTTACTGGAATTCTTTAAAAGAAGAAACATTTTGGAGAAACACAGGAGAATAACAGCAGAGTCATAGGCTGAGATACCATGCAGCCAGAGATGTTTAGAGATGAAGAAGAAAAATGCTCATGAGGGAGCTTCATGAAACAAGGATCCTAGAGATAAAGAGAGCAGATGTCACCGTGCTCACCATGTGCCCTTCCAGTTAACAGAGGAACCCTGAATTTCATTGGCCATTCTTGAGTGAAAGTAATCTCTTCTTTGAGCCTTAATTTGGACAATTTTATACACTTTCTTTAATTGAGACGTTTTCATGGCCTTAGAAGTGTAAACTAGCAATTTCTTACATTTCCTATTTTTTTTTCCAATCTACATGTACAATCAGTAATTCTTAATAACATCACATAGTTGCATATTCATCATTTCTTAGTACATTTGCATCGATTTAGAAAAAGAAATAAAAAGACAACAGAATAAGAATTAAAACAATAATAGAAAGAAAAAAAACAAAAAAAACAAAAACAAAAAACCTATACCTCACATGCAGCTTCATTCAGTGTTTTAACATAATTGCATTACAATTGGGTAGTATTGTGCTGTCCATTTCTGAGTTTTTATATCCAGTCCCGTTGTACAGTCTGTATCCCTTCATCTCCAATTATCCCTTCTCTCTTTTTTTTTTTAATTAACGGAAAAAAAGATATTAACCCAACATTTAGAGATCATACCATTCTACTCATGCAATCATTAATTCTTAACATCATCACATAGACGCATGATCATCATTTCTTAGTACATTTGCATTGGTTTAGAAGAACTAGCAACATAACCGAAAAAGATATAGAATGTTAATATAGAGAAAAAAATAAAAGTAATAATAGTAAAATCAAAACAAAACAACACAAAACAAAACAAAAACCTATAGCTCAGATGCAGCTTCATTCAGTGTTTTAACATGATTACTTTACAATTAGGTATTATTGTGCTGTCCATTTTTGAGTTTTTGTATCTAGTCCTGTTGCACAGTCTGTATCCCTTCAGCTTCAATTACCCATTGTCTTACCCTGTTTCTAACTCCTGCTGAACTCTGTTACCAATGACATATTTCAAGTTTATTCTCGAATGTCCGTTCACATCAGTGGGACCATACAGTATTTGTCCTTTAGTTTTTGGCTGGATTCACTCAGCATAATATTCTCTAGGTCCATCCATGTTATTACATGCTTCATAAGTTTATCTTGTCTTAAAGCTGCATAATATTCCATCGTATGTATATACCACAGTTTGTTTAGCCACTCTTCTGTTGATGGAGATTTTGGCTGTTTCCATCTCTTTGCAATTGTAAATAATGCTGCTATAAACATTGGTGTGCAAATGTCCGTTTGTGTCTTTGCCCTTAAGTCCTTTGAGTAGATACCTAGCAATGGTATTGCTGGGTCGTATGGCAATTCTATATTCAGCTTTTTGAGGAACCGCCAAACTGCCTTCCACAGTGGTTGCACCCTTTGACATTCCCACCAACAGTGGATAAGTGTGCCTCTTTCTCCGCATCCTCTCCAGCACTTGTCATTTTCTGTTTTGTTGATAATGGCCATTCTGGTGGGTGTGAGATGATATCTCATTGTGGTTTTGATTTGCATTTCTCTAATGGCCAGGGACATTGAGCATCTCTTCATGTGCCTCTTGGCCATCCGTATTTCCTCTTCTGAGAGGTGTCTGTTCAAGTCTTTTCCCCATTTTGTAATTGGGTTGGCTGTCTTTTTGTTGTTGAGATGAACAATCTCTTTATAAATTCTGGATACTAGACCTTTATCTGATATATCATTTCCAAATATTGTCTCCCATTGTGAAGGCTGTCTTTCTACTTTCTTGATGAAGTTCTTTGATGCACAAAAGTGTTTAATTTTGAGGAGTTCCCATTTATTTATTTCCTTCTTCAGTGCTCTTGCTTTAGGTTTAAGGTCCATAAAACCGCCTCCAGTTGTAAGATCCATAAGATATCTCCCAACATTTTCCTCTAACTGTTTTATGGTCTTAGACCTAATGTTTAGATCTTTGATCCATTTTGAGTTAACTTTTGTATAGGGTGTGAGAGATGGGTCTTCTTTCATTCTTTTGCATATGGATATCCAGTTCTCTAGGCACCATTTATTGAAGAGACTGCTCTGTCCCAGGTGAGTTGGCTTGACTGCCTTATCAAAGATCAAATGTCCATAGATGAGAGGGTCTATATCTGAGCACTCTATTCGATTCCATTGGTCGATATATCTATCTTTATGCCAATACCATGCTGTTTTGACCACTGTGGCTTCATAATATGCCTTAAAGTCAGGCAGCGCGAGACCTCCAGCTTCGTTTTTTTTCCTCAAGATGTTTTTAGCAATTCGGGGCACCCTGCCCTTCCAGATAAATTTGCTTATTGGTTTTTCTATTTCTGAAAAATAAGTTGTTGGGATTTTGATTGGTATTGCATTGAATCTGTAAATCAATTTAGGTAGGATTGACATCTTAACTATATTTAGTCTTCCAATCCATGAACACGGTATGCCCTTCCATCTATTTAGGTCTTCTGTGATTTCTTTTAGCAGTTTTTTGTAGTTTTCTTTATATAGGTTTTTTGTCTCTTTAGTTAAATTTATTCCTAGGTATTTTATTCTTTTAGTTGCAATTGTAAATGGGATTCATTCCTTGATTTCCCCCTCAGCTTGTTCATTACTAGTGTATAGAAATGCTACAGATTTTTGAATGTTGATCTTGTAACCTGCTACTTTGCTGTACTCGTTTATTAGCTCTAGTAGTTTTGTTGTGGATTTTTCCGGGTTTTCGATGTATAGTATCATATCGTCTGCAAACAGTGATAGTTTTACTTCTTCCTTTCCAATTTTGATGCCTTGTATTTCTTTTTCTTGTCTAATTGCTCTGGCTAGAACCTCCAACACAATGTTGAATAATAGTGGTGATAGTGGACATCCTTGTCTTGTTCCTGATCTTAGGGGGAAAGTTTTCAATTTTTCCCCATTGAGGATGATATTAGCTGTGGGTTTTTCATATATTCCCTCTATCATTTTAAGGAAGTTCCCTTGTATTCCTATCTTTTGAAGTGTTTTCAACAGGAAAGGATGTTGAATCTTGTCAAATACCTTCTCTGCATCAATTGAGATGATCATGTGATTTTTCTGCTTTAATTTGTTGATATGGTGTATTACATTAATTGATTTTCTTATGTTGAACCATCCTTGCATACCTGGGATGAATCCTACTTGGTCATGATGTATAATTCTTTTAATGTGTTGTTGGATACGATTTGCTAGAATTTATTGAGGATTTTTGCATCTGTATTCATTAGAGAGATTGGTCTGTAGTTTTCTTTTTTTGTAATATCTTTGCCTGGTTTTGGTATGAGGGTGATGTTGGCTTCATAGAATGAATTAGGTAGTTTTCCCTCCACTTCGATTTTTTTGAAGAGTTTGAAGAGAATTGGTACTAATTCTTTCTGGAACGTTTGGTAGAATTCACATGTGAAGCCATCTGGTCCTGGACTTTTCTTTTTAGGAAGCTTTTGAATGACTAATTCAATTTCTTTGCTTGTGATTGGTTTGTTGAGGTCATCTATGTCTTCTTGAGTCAAAGTTGGTTGTTCATGTCTTTCCAGGAACCCGTCCATTTCCTCTAAATTGTTGTATTTATTAGCGTAAAGTTGTTCATAGTATCCTGTTATTACCTCCTTTATTTCTGTGAGGTCAGTAGTTATGTCTCCTCTTCCATTTCTGATCTTATTTATTTGCATCCTCTCCCTTCTTCTTTTTGTCAATCTTGATAGGGGCCCATCAATCTTATTGATTTTCTCATAGAACCAACTTCTGGCCTTATTGATTTTCTCTATTGTTTTCATGTTTTCAATTTCATTTATTTGTGCTCTAATCTTTGTTATTTCTTTCCTTTTGCTTGCTTTGGGGTTAGCTTGCTGTTCTTTCTCCAGTTCTTCCAAATGGATAGTTAATTCCTGAATTTTTGCCTTTTCTTCTTTTCTGATATAGGCATTTAGAGCAATAAATTTCCCTCTTAGCACTGCCTTTGCTGCGTCCCATAAGTTTTGATATGTTGTGTTTTCATTTTCATTCGCCTTGAGGTATTTGCTAATTTCTCTAGCAATTTCTTCTTTGACCCAGTCGTTGTTTAGGAGTGTGTTGTTGAGCCTCCACGTATTTGTGAATTTTCTGGCACTCTGCCTATTATTGATTTCCAACATCATTCCTTTATGGTCTGAGAAAGTGTTGTGTAAGATTTCAATCTTTTTAAATTTGTTGAGACTTGCTTTGTGACCTAGCATATGGTCTATCTTTGAGAATGATCCATGACCACTTGAGAAAAAGGTGTATCCTGCTGTTGTGGGATGTAATGTCCTATAAATGTCTATTAAGTCTAGTTCATTTATAGTAATATTCAGATTGTCTATTTCTTTGTTGATCCTCTGTCTAGATGTTCTGTCCCTTGATGAGAGTGGTGAGTTGAAGTCTCCAACTATTATGGTATATGAGTCTATTTCCCTTTTCAGTGTTTGCAGTATATTCCTCACGTATTTTGGGGCATTCTGATTCGGTGCATAAATATTTATGATTGTTATGTCTTCTTGTTTAATTGTTCCTTTTATTAGTATATAGTGTCCTTCTTTGTCTCTTTTAACTGTTTTACATTTGAAGTCTAATTTGTTGGATATTAGTATAGCCACTCCTGCTCTTTTCTGGTTGTTATTTGCATGAAATATCTTTTCCCAACCTTTCACTTTCAACCTATGTTTATCTTTGGGTCTAAGATGTGTTTCCTGTAGACAGCATATAGAAGGATCCTGTTTTTTAATCCATTCTGCCAATCTATGTCTTTTGATTGGGGAATTCAGTCCATTGACATTTAGTGTTATTACTGTTTGGATAATATTTTCCTCTAACATTTTGCCTTTTGTATTATATATATCATATCTGATTTTCCTTCTTTCTACACTCTTTTCCATATCTCTCTCTTCTGTCTTTTTGTATCTGACTCTAGTGCTCCCTTTAGTATTTCTTGCAGAGCTGGTCTCTTGGTCACAAATTCTTTCAGTGACTTTTTGTCTGAGAATGTTTTAATTTCTCCCTCATTTTTGAAGGATAATTTTGCTGGATATAGGAGTCTTGGTTGGCAGTTTTTCTCTTTTAGTATTTTAAATATATCATCCCACTGTCTTCTAGCTTCCATGGTTTCTGCTGAGAAATCTACACAAAGTCTTATTGGGTTTCCCTTGTATGTAATGGATTGTTTTTCTCTTGCTGCTTTCAAGATCTTCTCTTTCTCTTTGACCTCTGACATTCTAACTAGTAAGTGTCTTGGAGAACGCCTATTTGGGTCTAATCTCTTTGGGGTGCGCTGCACTTCTTGGATCTGTAATTTTAGGTCTTTCATAAGAGTTGGGAAATTTTCAGTGATAATTTTTTCCATTAGTTTTTCTCCTCCTTTTCCCTTCTCTTCTCCTTCTGGGACACCCACAACACGTATATTTGTGCGGTTCATATTGTCCTTGAGTTCCCTGATACCCTGTTCAAATTTTTCCATTCTTTTCCCTATAGTTTCTGTTTCTTTTTGGAATTCTGATGTTCCATCCTCCAAATCACTAATTCTATCTTCTGTCTCTTTAAATCTATCATTGTAGCTATCCATTATTTTTTCTATGTTTGCTACTTTATCCTTCACTTCCATAAGTTCTGCGATTTGTTTTTTCAGTTTTTCTATTTCTTCTTTATGTTCAGCCCATGTCCTCTTCATGTCCTCCCTCAATTTATCGATTTCATTTTTGAAGAGGTTTTCCATTTCTGTTTGTATATTCAGCATTAGTTGTCTCAGCTCTTGTGTCTCATTTGAGCTATTGGTTTGTTCCTTTGACTGAGCCATATTCTCAATCTTTTGAGCGTGGACAGTTATCTTCTGCTGCTGGCGTCTGGGCACTTAGTCAGATTTCTCTTGGTGTTGGACCCAGCAAGGTTGTAATATTTTTCTGTGAAATCTCTGGGTTCTGTTTTTCTTATCCTGCCCAGTAGGTGGCGCTCGTGGCACACGTTTGTCTGCGGGTCCCACCAGTAAAAGGTGCTGTGGGACCTTAAACTTTGGAAAACTCTCGCCATCCTGGGGGTTCGCTAGCCGAAGCGGCTTGAGCCGGCCCGGGGTCCGAACGCAGGGAGGGTTGCTGGTCGCCGCAGCCAGGGAAAGAGCCCGTCTGAATTTCCTAGTCGGCCCTGGGCAACAAGCGTGGCGGGAGGGCGCCAGCGGCAGCGGCCCGCCCGAGAGAGTGCACGTTCCCCGGGAGTCACGGGGTCACCGTTCTCCGCGGCCTGGGGGTTTCCGATCCAATTCTCTCAGTTGTTCCGGGGTCTGCGCGTGGTGTGGGCGCCAGTCGCCTTGGTTTCAGGGGACCACCTCTCCAATTCTCCCAGCCGGCCCGGGAAGGGGGAAGGGAGTAACTCCGGCCGCTTGCCACCCCGCCCGGTAAGGCCCGCGCGCCTCGGCGATCTCACCCGAGCTGCTTCTCTCAGCCAGCCAGCCGTTCCAGGATGGGGTACGCTGTCTTTTTTATCTCTGTTGTGGCTTTGGGCGCTTTCTGTATTGTTTCTACTCCCCTAGTAGGTGTCCTGGAGAAGAAACTAAGATCCGCGCGTCTTACTAAGCCGCCATCTTCCAGCCTTACTACATTTCCTATTTTAAAAAGCCATTCCATTTCTTGTATATTGCATGCTGGAAGCTAGCAAGTTAGGACAGGGTCCAACTTCATTAATTTTTCCAAAAATCAGTCATTGAAGTGACAATTCTTTTCCCATAACATAGAATTCACACTTGTTGAAAATAAATTGGATATATACATAAAGGTATATTTATGAGACCTCAATTCTATTTCATTTATCTATATGCCTACCCTCATACCAATAGAGCACTGTTTTGATAATTGTGACTATGTAGTAATTTTTAAAATTGAGTGGTGTGCATCTTTCAAATTAATTCTTATTTTCTAATATTGATTTGTGTATTCAGGGCCCCCTTGCAATTAAATTTGAAGAATTGTTTTTTTTTTCAATTTCTGCAACATGGCTCAAATATTGATAGGAATTTTGTTGAACTGCCAAGTGCTTTTGGAAGTATTGATATGTTCACAGAATTGTATTTTCCAGCCCATGAACTCAGAATACCTTTCAGTCTATTTGTGTATTTTTTAATTTCTCTCTTCATTGTTTTTTAGTTTTCAGATAAAAGACTCCCCTCCTTGGTTTTTTTTTCTATCTCCTTTGAGAATTTTTTCTACCTTCTAAGTAAAGTGATGTGTATGTTTCTAATAATTTATCCATTTCATCTAGATTGTCTAATTTGATATATTACTGTAAGGTCAGTAATAATGTGATCACATTCACTTTTGTCTATTATTTTTCTTTTTTTGTCAGTATAATAAATATTGCCATTTTCATCTTATCTAAGATCTAAATTCAGTATCATTGATTTTCTATATTGTTTTTCCATCTCTAGTCCATTCACTCCCACTCTAATCTCATGTATTTTCTTTGTTTTGGAAACTTGTGGTTTAGTTGCTTTTCTTTTTCTAAAGTTTCAATGTATGTAGTTCAGTTATTGAAACTTTTATTTTTAAAGTAATCATTTATAACTAAATTCCTTTGTCAGCAATGCCCTCATTGCCTCCCTTAATTTCTGGTATGTTTTGTTTTTGTTTCTTTATTTCTAAGTATTTTTTCCAGTTATTTTCTGTTTGTTGTTGATTGCAAGTCTCATTCTATTGTGTTCAGAAAAAAATACTTTTTATGATTTAAATATTTTAATGTTATTGTCTTAATTTTTGACCTAATATATGGTCTATACTGGTGAATGAACCATGCACATTTGAAACAACTTTGTATCCTGCTTTTTTTAGGTGAAGTGTTGTATATATGTCTGTTAGGTCTTGTTAGTTTATAGAGTAGGTGAAGTCCCCTATTTCCTCATTGATATTCTGCCTAGATGTTTTATCCATTATTAGAAGTCACATATTAAAACATCCAAAGATTAATGTAGAACTAGATATTTTTCCCTTCAAGTGTGCCAATGGTTGCTTCATATCTTTTGAGCCTTTTTCATCAATACATATATGCTTATAAATGCTAAATCATTTTCTTGGATACAGCAATATATATTTTCCTTTTTTATCACTTTTAACAATTTTTTTCATTTAATGTCCATTGCATATGTTAGTAGTATAGCCATCCATACTTTTAGTTACTGTTTGTACTGAATATGTTTTCCATTCTTTCACTTCCAATCTTTTTGTGTCTTTGAATTTAAGTTCAAACTCTTTTAGGCAGTAAATGGTTTGTCATTATTTTCTATTTTAGCAACCTCTGCTTTTGGTTGGTATGTTTAATTCATGTACATTTAAACTAATCACTAATAACATAAGGCTAACTTCTGCCTTTTACTAATTTTCTTTGGCATGGCTTATACCCTTCCCCCCCATTTCTTCCATTATTTTCTGCTCTTGTAAACCACTTTTCATTCCCTCTTACATGAACTTTGAGATTTTTTTAGGAAACTGGGCCTCTCTAAACCTTTCTCCTCTAGTTCCATTGTTCTTTTCCCCAATTCTATTTCCATGGTTTGTATACAAAACCTTAAATCTATAATATTTATGCATTTGAGTTTTAAATTATGTTCAATCTAAAATACAGTATTACAAACAACAATTGCCATAATGTTCATATTTATCCATGTATTTCTTCTAGTAGAGTACTTTATCGATTTATCCAGTTTCAATTTACTATCTTTTGTCATTTTCTTTCAACTTCAAAAAATCTTTTTTTAAGTACTTTAAATATATCACTTCACTGTCTTCAAGGTTCTCTGGCTTTTTATGGGAAGTGGTATGTTATTTTAATCTAGCTTCCCTTGAATGCCCCAAGTAACTTTTCTCTTGCTGTTTTTAGGATAGTTCTTTTAGTCTTTGGGACTTGAAAACTTGATTTCAAAGTGTCTTTGCATGGACTTCTTATATTCTAAACTGCTGGAAATTCATTGAGCATCTTAGATGTGTATATTCATCTCTTTCATCACATTTGGGAAGTTTCAGCCATTATTTCTAAATATAAATATAATTTTTATGTGTGTACCTTTTCTCTATCTCTTCTTCTGGGACTTCTAGGAAACATATCCTGGTACATGTAATAATGTCAAGCAAATACCTCAGGTTCTGTTCATTTAATTTCATTCTTCTACATTCTGCTCCTCAGACAGGAGGACTTTAATTGTCTTATCTTCAAGTTCATGGATCCCTTCTTCTGCCTATGTGGATATACTGTTGAAACACAGTATTAAATCTTGTAACAGTTACTGTGCTTTTCAACTCCAAAATTTATTTTCTTCCTTTTATAATTTCTGACACATTACCATGATTCTCCTTTTGTTTATGTATCATTTTCCTTAATTTTTAAAAAATTTTTTTTATTAATCAAAAAATAAAGAAATTAACACAACATTTAGAAATCATTCCATTCTACACATGCACTCAGTAATTCTTAGTATCATCACATAGATGTATGATAATCATTTCTTAGTACATTTGCATCGATTTAGGAAAAGAACTAGCAAAACAGCAGAAAAAGATATAGAATGTTAATATAGAGAATACAATTAAAATAATAATACTAATAAATATATATATATAAAAAGGAAAAAGAAAAAAAACAAAAACAAAAGATACAAACAAACAAACAAAAAACCATATTTCAGGTGCATCTTCATTCAGTGTTCCAACATAGTTACATTACACTTAGGTATTACTGTGCTGTCCATTTTTGAGTTTTTGTATCTAGTCCTGTTGCACAGTCTGTATCCCTTCAACTCCAATTACCCATTATCTTACCCTGTTTCTAACTCCTGCTGGTCTCTGTTACCAATGATATCTTCCAAACTGATTCTCGAATGTCGGTTCACATCAGTGGGACCATACAGTATTTGTCCTTTAGTTTTTGGCTAGACTCACTCAGCATAATGTTCTCTAGGTCCATCCATGTTATTACATGCTTCAGAAGTTTAGTCTGTCTTAAAGCTGCATAATATTCCATCGTAGGTATACACCACAGTTTGTTTAGCCACTCGTCTGTTGATGGACATTTTGGCTGTTTCCATCTCTTTGCAATTGTAGATAATGCTGCTATAAACACTGGTGTGCAAATGTCCATCTGTGTCTTTGCCCTTAAGTCCCTTGAGTAGATACCTAGCAGTTGTATTGCTGGGTCATAATCTATTCTGCCATTCTATGCCTTTTGATTGGGAAATTCAGTCCATTAACTTTTAGTGTTATTACTGTTTGGATAATATTTTCCTCTACCATTTTGGCTTTTGTATTATATATATCATATCTGATTTTCCTTCTTTCTACACTTTACTCCATACCTCTCTCTTCTGTCTTTTCATATCTGACTCTATTGCTCCCTTTAGTATTTCTTGCAGAGCTGTTCTCTTGGTCACAAATTCTCTCAGTGACTTTTTGTCTATAAATGTTTTAATTTCTCCTTCATTTTTGAAGGACAATTTTGCTGGATATAGAAGTCTTGGTTGGCAGTTTTTCTCTTTTAGTAATTTAAATATATCATCCCACTGTCTTCTTGCCTCCATGGTTTCTGCTGAGAAATCTACACATAATCTTATTGGGTTTCCCTTGTATGTGACAGATTGTTTTTCTCTTGCTGCTTTCAAGATCCTCTCTTTCTCTTTGACCTCTGACACTCTAACTAGTAAGTGTCTTGGAGAACGCCTATTTGGGTCTATTCTCTTTGGGGTGCACTGCACTTCTTGGATCTGCAAATTTAGGTCTTTCATAAGAGTTGGGAAATTTTCAGTGATAATTTCTTCCATTAGTTTTTCTCCTCCTTTTCCCTTCTCTTCTCCTTCTGGGACACCCACAACACGTATATTTGTGCGCTTCATATTGTCATTCAGTTCCCTGATCCCCTGCTCAAGTTTTTCCATTCTTTTCCCTATAGTTTCTGCTTCTTTTTGGAATTCAGATGTTCCATCCTCCAGTTCACTAATTGTAGCTTCTGTCTCTTTAGATCTACCATTGTAGGTATCCATTGTTTTTTCCATTTTTTCTTCTTTGTCCTTCACTCCCATAAGTTCTGTGATTTGTTTTTTCAGATTTTCTATTTCTTCTTTTTGTTCAGCCCATGTCTTCTTCATGTCCTTCCTCAATTTATTGATTTGGTTTTTGAAGAATTTTTCCATTTCTGTTCGTATATTCAGCATTAGTTGTCTCAGCTCTTGTATCTCATTTGAACTATTGGTTTGTTCCTTTGACTGGGCCATATCTTCAATTTTCCGAGTGTCATCCATTATTTTCTGCTGGTGTCTGGGCATTTGATCAGATTTCCGTGGGTGTGGGACCCGGCTGGTTGAAAGGTTTTTCTGTGAAATCTCTGGGCTCTGTTTTTCTTTTCCTGCCCAGTAGGTGGTGCTCGTGGCACTCGTCTGTCTGCGGGGCCCACTAGTAAAAGATGTTGTGGCTCCTTTAACTTGCCAATCTGAATCTTGCAGTTGGCCCGGGAAACCGCGCGTGGAGGGGGGTCGCCGGCCACCGCAGCTTGGGGGAGTGCTGGTCCAAATTGCCTAGCTGGCCCGAGATGCCAAGCATGGCGGGAGGGCCCCACTATCCAACGTTCCCAGTCAGACCGGGGAGCCACATGCATGGAGGGGACCCCAGTCGCCAGCCGCCCCGGCCGGGAAAATGCGCGCCCCTTGGGTATCTCACCGCAGCGGATTCTCCCTGCCCGTTCAGCCATTCCAGAATGGGGTACGCTGTCTTTTTGGTCTCTGTCGTGGCTCTGGGGGCTGTTTCATATTGTTTCTGTTTCTTTAGTTGCTTTTCTGGAGGAGGAACCAAGACCCGCACGTCTTACTAAGCCGCCATCTTCTCCGGAAGTCGATTTTCTTAATTTTTTGCAATGTTTTCTTAAGTTCTTTGATCCTATTTAAGAAAGTTGATGTAATACCTTTAATTAGTAATTCAATGATTGGGATTTCACAGGGATAGTTTTTGTTGAAAAATCTTCCTGTGGCTAGACCATTCTTCAGTGTGTCACATATGTTTTGCAATTTTTTGTTAAAAACTAGACATTCTCAGTATTTTTATGGTAATGCCAGAAATCTTGTTACCTCACAACTCAGACATTACAGAGTTTTTATTTGTGGTTGGTTGTAGCAATTAATTTATGACTTTTCCTCAACCATTTTTCAGAGTGTGAATTCCATGTTTTCTGTTGTAACTAAAGTTTATTTTCCATTATTTCAGTTGTCAGGGAGTCATTTGAAAGAAATGTTATCAATTATAAAAATCAGGTGTCCCCCTTTTGAATTTTCTGATAGAAGCCCTAGTAGTTATTAGCTGTAGTCTTTTGTCTTGACACTCTGGAATTTGCCAGAATAACTTAATATGCAATCCCAAGTTTCAGAAAGAGGTATCAGCCACAATTCTCAGCCCTGGTGTCAGCCATAATTCTCAGAATATAGATTGCTGTTCCCCTACAGCCACTGTGGGATTATGGGATAGAGGATGGTCACTATGTATACCCATCCTCACTTATGAAAGCTCAAGAACTTAGCATCCTCTCCCTTTCTCTAGGTCTCCTGTGGTTTTATTCATCACCCAGCAAAGTTTCAGAATTGCAAATAAATAATTTCAACAAATTTTCTTCCAGTTTGTTTGGTTGTTTTGCTGGGGGTAGTGGCCCATATAACTTCCTCTTCTTCAATTTTGCATAAGGTCTTCACCTTTTTGGGATTTTTACTGTAATTTATGGTTTTGAATATTAATGGTTTAGTCTATTTTCCTTTTCTGAGAAGTTTAATGTGTTTAATAAAGCTATTCAACATGCAGAAATTCTATTTTCCAAAATTTCTCTTAATACTTGTGGATGTTATTACAGATATATTTTTAATCATCTTTTATAGGATTATGCATCTGAAAGTGAGGCACACCATTTTCCATATCTTAAATGTCAGTTTTTCTCATTAAATAATCTATACAGTGGGATTTCATTAAATGTGTATTTGACATAAAGTGTTTTGTCTCTCTATGTACACACATACATGCATGCATATATACAATTTATATGTAGACTATATATTTATATTTTAGTTTGCTATGACAAATACCAAAACCTATTCACTTTAAAAACAGAAATTTATTATTTCAGTTTTGTTAGGCTAGAAATCCAAAATCAAAGTTTTGGATGTTTCATGCTTTTTCCCAAAATATTTAGAATTCTGGTGGTGGCTTGCTGCAAATTATAATATCTAAACTTGTCACATGGTACTCTGTATTCTTTCTCCTCCTCTGCTTCCACTGAGTGACTGTGTTTGTGTTTCCTCTGCCTATAATTTTAGTTATATAGAACTAAGCTTCACTCTGATTCTGTTTGTCCTTATCTTATTAATAACTATCAGGATAACATTTACATATATGTTCTCACACACAAAACCAGGGAATAAGACTTGAGTATATCTTGTGAGGGGCTTAATTTAATCCCTAATATCAGAGCTATCATCTTCATCATTGCTTGCTATCTCTATCTCTATATCTATATCTCATTTCTACCTAACTCTACCTCAATATCTTTCTCTCAATCATCTATCTACCTACCTATCTATTTATCTATCTACTTTTATTTCTCCTTTTTATCATCAGTCTTTATCATCTCTTTTAAGCTTCTATATTCATTCCATTTAATTTCTTGTCATTTTTATAACAAAACCATGCTCATTTTGTTACGTATAGCATTCTGTCAAAGGATAAACTCTAACAAAGACCAATCTTCATATTACTGCTTTAAATATATTGAGGGTTATTTTCACAATTGTATTTTTCAATATGTTTGCAAGGAATTTCTGGTGAGAATATGGCTCACTCCAAGAAAAGTTTCTATTAATAGTCTTGTTATTAATGCAAGCATCCTCCAGTATTGAAACTTTGTCTTTTCAAAATCCATAGAAGACTTTTCCAGCTATGAATGTGTGTCATGTGTGTGTGCTTGTGTATGTGTGTGACAGGGTCGGTGTGGGTGCTTCTCCTGTGTAAGTTGGAGGCAGAATACTGACAAATAATGTAAGATTCTGGTTCATTATTTATTTTCTAATTAATTTTATATATTCACCATAACTGCCTAATGAATTATTCTCCCCTTCTTATAGATGTAGAAATCATAGAATGTTTTCATAGAGTTTTTTAATCTCTCCAGTTCAGTAGTGTCATTTTCCAGTATTAATAAAAAGAAAGCAATGGAATCATAGAAAATAAGGCTATATCCTGTGAATATTTATTGTATTATTTATTTTAGCTTTATTTTACTTATTTCTTAAATCTCCCCTTCAGGAACACTGTGCTGCACTTGGGTTCTTGATGGTATCTTTCATTTTCATCATACATTTCTTTCTAAACAAGCATGAATTTATTGTAGTCACATGATTTTAACAAGATAGTCTACAGTTATATGCCTGCTGGTGATTGTTCATCTGTTTGGTTAAGCCAGAGTGAACATCAGTATATTTTCATTTGCAAATTTGTTTTTGTATGAGAACATCTCAGAAGGATACCAGTATACATATATATTTTTTGCTTATCATCTCAATATTTTAAGATTGCTGCCATAACTACATATCTGTTCCATTTTCAGAAAGTACACAACAAAATCTTTTGGTTTCTATCAAATTATCATCTTGTTCAAACTATTTATTTATGTATCATAAAAAATTGGGTTATTGATATGTCAGTTGATAATAGCAGAAGAGTAGGAAATGATGCAAGCAGGAGAGTGGGACATTTTAGGCACTGCTGCAGAAGCCATGTGCAGAATTTTCAGGGCATGTCCTGGGATTAAAGGGTTTGTGGGGTTGAAAGCCTGGAGCTGAAACCAGGTTGAAACCCGGATGTGAGTCAGGATTGAGTATGATTTCTCTGAGAGCTTCTAGCTGCACTCCATCTCTCTCATCTTTTATTGGTAATTTTTTTCTTTGTATTTTGTTCTTGCCACATATTATTTGTAGAACATTATTAGTAGAACCTATATTAGTAGGTTAACCTGTTGTTCAATTTAGTTATTTATGTTTTATGCCTATTCTGTTTTTTGTTGTTTTTGTCTTATAGGCTTACTGACATTTGCCAATGCTATGTTTAAAAATCCAAAACTCTTTAATTTTCATATATCTCTATTTTCATATCAGAGTCAATATACTACTTTCTTAAAATGCTATTAGAAAGCCCAGAGATTATAAACAATATTTCACTTGGATATATTGTGTTTTGTTTCATTTTTTGTTTTTTGTAAAGTCTCCTCTTTCTTGTAGAAACTCAGTAACTTGTAGACATAATGGTGTAGGAAATTATGCTTATGTATCAAGAAAAAGACAATTTTCCACCAATACTGCCCAAGCAATCTGAAGACTCATGAGTTATCTAGTTACATACCCTTCCTTTTAACTACCCACCCATGCTGTGAAATCATCTATAGCACCCACCATTCTATACCTGTTTACTCATATGAATGACTATGAAGTAAAGTTTTAGCAGTTAATCTGGGGATATCAATTCCTACTCTGGGACTAAAGGCATGAAATAAAGTAGATATTTCTACTTATTCTAAAGGTAAGTTCTACTGGCAGCTTTCAGAGGAAAGATATTTGAAGGTCATATCTATGAAATGTGATCAGGAGGATCTACCTGGCTTCCTTAAAATAGCTTATGATAAACAAACCTGGAATTAACATATACCTCAGTATGACTTCCTGAGACATGTCAGATGTACAATTATTATAGTACTAAGTGCAGGTATTTCCTGACTGAAATATTTTTCCTCATGTAACTAATGCCCTCAGATATGATTTAGAGAAATTTTTCTTAAAATCTGGGCCATTGTTATTATTAAAGTGGTAAAACAGGTTGGAGGAACTTAACCACTTGTCACAACCTTCATACTTTGCTAACATTTTGAGTCACTTGTGCCCTTTGAACTGCTAATAAAATTTGATATGGCCTAGGAAGGATGATTCTTATGAGTTAAAACTTTTTATCTTAATGGCAAACTAGAAAGATGTGTTCCATGCCAAGTTTGATGCACAGTAAGCATAAATAGAAATCATGGATTCATACCAACAAGTGATATTTTAGTGTTGATTCACTTCAGCTGTTTCAGACTGTTTATAAAAGAACACAGTAATATATGGTCAACTGCCATATATTCACTCTTATATATCAGTAATAATTCTTTCTTATTTATGGGCCACATCTTTTTTATTGAAAGTAAAATCCTGTGAGTGAAGTTTGGGCCATAAAATGTGAGAAACAAAACCCTTTAATTTGCTGTTGAGTGAATGTGGAATCTGAACTCTCATGAACTCTTAGACTTGCTGAAGCTCAACATCAAGCAAGGTAATGTTCATAAAACATTTGTGAATGATGTGAATCATTTATGTATATTATATGCAATTTTCTTTGTTGTGCAGTTGTTTCATTTCAGCTGACTGCTTAGGGAAGAAAGGGGTCAAATAGTAGGTTCTAGGAGGCTATTAAAAATGAAAGATTTACCTTGAATCTCTACAATTAATTGGAAGATTTAAAACTGTCATAAATTTCAAATTAAATTAAATTAAAGTGAATTAGAGAATTTACACTAAATCAAGCAGGGGAAAACTGATGGTAAGAATGGAGTTTAAAATGATATTCCTTAATTGATGGAAAATTAATCCTAGTGTTTAATAGACTCACAAACTTATACTTACTTGTATGATATTTGAGGACCTAACAGAGCCAATTCCAAACCCTTGGAAAATTACTCCAAATAAAATTGTAACCCTAAATTGTCTTATACATGTAAACCTGTAAGGAGTGATTTAATTACCTTCAGGGACAGATGATTTTTAAGTATACAAATACAAAATATAAATATATATTGAGTAAAGATGCAATTTACAAAGTACCATCACAACATTTTCATTTCTTTTCTATATTCTGTGAATCTGTTCATCATTGGAATTGTAAATTATTTGAGTAGTTTAGAAGTTTTAAAGCATTTTCTCCAAATTTGTTGTGTAATTTCCCTAAAATAATTTAAGTTTTACTGTGATGGAACCTAATTGTTTTCCTTTGAGAAATGTGTCTTTGTATGCATTTATGTGTATTTATAAGCACATGGGTACACATGAGTTCATTCAAATATGTATGAACACTAGTTCTGGAACTTATATTTTGAAAGATATAAAAGAATAGGCAACAATGGCCAAATGTCTGCATTTATGGTATTGTATAAAGAAACTTGAGTGGGTTGACAATACAATCAATTTGTTTTGCAATGGCAATATCCTACATGGATTTTACTAGACTTAAAAGAATGAAATATAAACATTTTCTTAACCTATGCATTGATTTTATTTCTGGGGCAAATCATGAAAAAAGAAAAAACAGTGTGTTTGGACCTGAGACATTTTCCTAAAAAAGTTAGACTTCTTTAGAAATGAGGCATTTATTTGAGTGAAATGAAGGAAAAACTCCTTTCAACCTCTGAAAATATACTGAGAACGTAATCTCCACTTACGTTATGGAAAATAGAAATCAGGAAAAGATGGTGGCTTAGTGAGGTGTGGGATTTAGTTTATTCTCCTGAGCAGCTAGTAAATAGCCAGGAATAGTACAGAACAACTGCTGGGGCCATGTCAGTGACTAGACACACTGCTGTGGTAGTTAGATTCAGGTGTCAACTTGGCTAGGTGAAGTTGCCTAGTTCTAGGGCTGTGGACATGAGCCAATGGCATGTAAACTTCATCTGTTGCTAATTATATCTGCAGTCAGCTAGGAGGCATGTCTGCTGCAATGAATGATGTTTGATTTAATTGGCTGGTGCATAAATAAGAGCTCAAAGTAGCACAGCCAATATCTCATTTCAGCATTCACAGCTCAGCCCAGGCCTTTGAAGAGGTAGAAAGGAATCACCCTTGGGAAAGTTGTTGGAACTCAGAGGCCTGGAGAGAAGGCAGCAGAGGCCACCCTGTGCTTTCCCACATAAGAAAGAACCTCAGTGGAAAGTTAGCTGTCTTTCCTCTGAAGAACTATATGTTACATCAATAAATCCCCTTTTATTGAAAGCTAATCTATCTCTGGTGTGTTGCACTCGGGCAGCTAGAAAACTAGAACAATAGCATACCCCATTCTGGAAATCTGAACCAGCTGTGAGCCCACCCAGAACTGTGAGTTCCCCAAACTGCAGTAGCCAGTACCACTACCCTGCAGGCTGCTTCCTAGAGGGGAAAGGAAAGGGACTTTACCAGCAGGAGGGGCTGAGCCCAACCAAGCCCCAATTGTGGAATTAATTAACAAATTCTGACTACTACAAATAGGCCCCCAGCTCAGCTGAACTGCAAATAAAACTGAGGTTGCTGTGCTTTGCCCCAGCATAAAGGAGTGAGGGCTGACAGAAAAAGAAAAAAAAAACAGGTCTTTGGGATGAATAGCACATAATACTTGAAAGGCTCTGGGACCTGAAGGAAAAGATGGGACACATAGGACCTGAGGATACACAAAGCAACATAACAACCTAAGCTCTTGATTGGCAAACCCAAGGAAAGGGAGTCCTGCTCTGAAAAGAATTTTTCTTTTTCTCTTTAGTGGAAGCATTTCTAAAGTTTAGCTACTCTTTGGAAACACTTGCAAGGCTTCTCAGGCTCCAACTGCCCAAGGTATAGCCAGAATTAAGCTTTTTTGAGTATTTGTCTAGAGACAAACACTCTCGGTATGCCATCACCTGGAGAGAGGTAGGGTCCAGTTCAGTCAGATAACATCCCTCAAGAAATTCAGACCTCAGGTTCTGGAAAAGTGAAGAGATTAAGTCAGCCTACAACCTCTCCCCTGTCTCAACCATGCCTCCAGCAGGGAGAGTCTGCTGAAGTTAAAGGTACCAAATCACCTTATGCTGGTGGGACCTGCAGCAGACAAGTACCACATACTGGTCAGGATAGGAAAAATGCAGAGTCCAGAGGTTTCATAGGAAAACCTTTCAGTATGCTGGATCACACACAGAAATTGATGCAGGTGACTCTTTCCTCCTGAGAGGAAGCCTGCTTGGTCTGGGAAAATCTGACTGCCATCTATAATACCTAAGTAGACCCTCCTAAGGGGGAAAAAAGGCACCATACAGGCAGGGCAAGAAACAAGAAAACAAGAATTGAAAAATTCTGATCTGTTAAACAAAACCTTAGCTAGAGGTCCAGAGTAAGCTGAACTGAATATCAAAGAACAGATAGACAACAAAGTCATCCAGGAAAAAAGTCCTAGGTTAAAAAAAGGTAAAGCAATACCCAGAAAAAGTAATTAAGGTAATTAAATGCCTAGACATCAGCAAAAAATAATGAATCATCTAGGAAAATTGAAGATATGACCCTGTCAAAGGAACAAACCAACAATTCAAATGAGATACAGAGAGCTGAAATAAATTCAGAATTTTCAAACAGACATGGAAAACTTCATCAAAAATCATATCAAGGTATTCCCAAAGGCAGTGTGGACAACCAAAGCTATAGGCTGAGCCCCCAGTCTTGGGGTTTGTTCATATGAAACTTAACCCCACAAAGGATAGGTCAAGTCTACTTAAAATTTAGGCCTAAGAGTCACCCCCAAGAGAGACTCTTTTGTTGCTCAGATGTGGCCTCTCTCTCCAGTCAACACAACAAGCAATCTCACCATCCTCCCCCTGTCTACATGGGACATGACTCCCAGGGGTGTGGACCTTCCTGGCAACATGGGTCAGAAATCCTAGAATGAGCTGAGATGCAGCATCAAGGGATTGAGAAAATCTTCTTGACCAAAAGGGGGAAGAGTGAAATGAGACAAAGTGTCAATGGTTGAGAGATTCAAAACAGAGTCAAGAGTTTATCCTGGAAGTTATTCTTATGCATTAAGTAGATATCACCTTGTTATTCAAGATGTAATGGAGAGGCTGGAGGGAACTGCCTGAAAATGTAGAGCTGTGTTCCAGCAGCCATGTTTCTTGAGGATGATTGAATAATGATATAGCTTTCACAATGTGACTGTGTGGTTGTGAAAACCTTGTGTCTGAAGCCCCTTTTATCTACCTTGCCAACAGATGAGTAGAACATATGGAATAAAAATAAATAATAGGGGAAATAAATGTTAAAATAAATTAATTTGAAATGCTAATGAAAGTGAGGGGTAAACGGTATGGTATTTGTAATCTTTTTTTTGTTTTCATTTTATTTCTTTTTCTATTGTCTTTTTATTTCTTTTTATGAATTGATGCAAGTGTTCTAAGAAATGATGAATATGTAACTAAGTGATGATATTGTGAATTACTGACTATATATGTTAATGTTTTAGTTCATTTGTTAAATTTTTTAGTTAATAAATAAATTTTAAAAAGTCATATCAATGAATTGAGAGAGGATATAAAGAAGGCAAGGAATGAATAAAAAGAAACCAAAAGTCTAAAAAAACAAATCACAGAACTTATAGGAATGAAAGGCATAATAGAAGAGATAAAGAACAAAGAATGGAAACCTACAATATCAGATTTTCAGAGCCAGAATAAAGAATTAGTGACCTGGATGGCAGAACATCTTAAATCCAGCAAGCAAAAGAAACTATAGGGAAAAATGAAAAAATGTGAGCAAGGACTAAGGGAATTGAATGACAAGATGAAGCACATGAATATACATGTTGTAGGTGTTACAGAAGGAGGAGAGAAGGGAAAAGGAGGAGAAAAACTAATGAAGGAAATTATCACTAAATATTTCCCAACTCTTATGAAAGACTTAAAATTACAGATCTAAAAGTACAGCATAAACCAAACAGAATAGATCCAAATAGATGTAGTCCAAGACACTTACTCAGCAGAATTTCAGATGTGAACTAGAAAGAGAATCATGAAAGCAGCAAGAGAAAAGTAATCCATCACCTACAATTGAAACCCAATATGACTATGCATAGATTTCTCAACAGAAAGCATGGTGGTAAGAAGACAGTGGGATGATATATTTAAATTACTAAAAGAGAAAAAATGCCAGCCAAGAATTCTATATCCAGCAAAATTGTCCTTCAAAAATGAGGGAGAAATTACAACATTTTCAGACAAAAAAATCACAGAGAATTTGTGACCAAGAGACAGTTCCACAAGAAACACTAAAGGGAGAACTAGAGACAGATAGGAAAAGACAGGAGAGAGAGGAGTGGAGAAGAGTGTAGAAATGAAGACTACCAGTAAAGATAAAATAAAAAAACTTAGATATGACATATAAAATCCAAAAGGCAAAATGATAGAAGAAAGTACTGCCTATACAGTAATAACACTAAACATTAATTGATTAAATCCTCCAATCAAAAGGCATACACTGGCAGAATGGATTAAAAAACAGGATCCATCTATATGCAGTCTACAGGACATACATCTTAGACCCAAGGATAAAGAATAAACATAGCCTAAAAGCAAAAGGTTGGGAAAAAATGTTTCATGCAAATGACAATAAGAAAACAACAGGAGTAGCTATACTAATATCTAACAAATTAGTCTTCAAATATAAAACAGTTAAAAGAGACAAAGAAGGACACCATGTACAAATAAAAGGAAAAATTCAACAAGAAAACATAACAATCATAAATATTTATGCTCAGGGCCAGAATGCTCCAAAACACCTAAGCAAAAACTGAACACCTTGAAAAGAAAAAAGACACATCTACCACAACAGTTGGAAACTTCAATTCCTCACTCTCATCCATGGACAGAAAATCTAGGCAGAGAATCATTAAATAAACAGAGAATTTGAATAATATAATAAATGAGATAGACTTAACAGACATTTGTAGAACATTACACACCACAACCTCAGGATATAACTTTTTCTGAAGTGCTCGTGGATCATTCTCAAGAATAGACCATATTCTGGGTCACAAAGCAAGTATCAATAAATTTTAAAAGATTTAAATCATACAAAATCCTTACTCAGATCATAAAGGAATTGAACTTGGAAATCAATAATAGGCAGAGTGCCAGAAAATTCACAAGTATATGGAGGTTCAATAACACACTCTAGCAATCCATGGATCAAGGTAGAAATTACAAGGGAAACCAGTAAATATCTTGAGTCAAATGAAAATGTAAAGACAACTGTGGGATGCAGCAAAGTCAGTGCTAAGAGGGAAATTTATTGTCCAAAATGCCTATATCAAAAATGAAGAAAGAGCAAAAATCAAGGAATTACAGAAGGAAAGATATACCATAAAGACTGAGATGGTATAATCTAGAAATACCTGGAGTGTAAAATGATACTGACTAAATGTACAAATTTTAAAATGTTTTGTATGTGGAAAAACAAAGGAATATCAATAATGCAGGGTGTTGAAATTAGATGGTAGTTAACATTTTAAAACTTTAACTTATATGTGAGACAAAACCAAAAAATGTTTATTTGGTACAAAACTTATATTTTAACTAGTGCATTTCCTAATATAACTTATGTGGAAATCTTAATTGAACAGCATAAGTACATGGAAACTGGAGAATGGCATGTGATTTTGTAGATCTGCCCAGAGTGATGCCCCAATAAATCCCAGAGTGATATGAACAGTGAAGAAAAGAGTATTTGTAAGCCCCTTGGGGGAATGGTTGAAAATGGGGAAAATTCAACTTCCCAAGTGGAGAATTCTTGATATTCTCTCAAGCAGTGGGGACAATCAAAGCAATACGCTGAGCGCCCACTCTTGGAGTTTGTCAATATGAAACTTAACCTCACAAAGGATAGGCTAAGCCTACTTAAAACTAGGCCTAAAAGTCACCCTCAAGAGAACCTCTTTTGTTGCTCAGATGTTGACTCTCTCAGCAAAGATGAAAAGGAAACTCATTGTCCTATTGCTCTCTACATGGGATATGACTCCCAGGGGTGTGGACCTTCCTGTCAATGTGGGTCAGAAATCCTAGTATGAGCTGGGACTCAGCACCAAGGGATTTAGAAAAGCTTCTTGACCAAAAGGGGGAAGGGAGAAATGACACAAAATAAAGTGTCAGTGGTTGAGAGATTCCAAACAGAGTCAAGAGGTTATCCTGAAGGTTATTCTTGCATAAATAGATATCACCAGTTCAGGTAGGGTGCAATGGAGAGGCTGGAGGGAACTGCCTGAAAATGTTGAGCTGTGTTCCAGTAGCCATGTTCTTGAAGATGATTGTATAATGATATAGCTTTCACAATGTGACTGTGTGATTGTGAAAAACTTGTGTCCGATCCTTCTTTTATCTACCTTATGGATAGATGGGTAAAATATATGGATAAAAAAAATAAATAAGTAATAGAGGGAGCAAGTGTTAAAACAAATTTGGTAGGCTGAAATGCTAAGGATCAATGAAAGGGAGGGGTAAAGGGTATGGTATGTATGATTTTTCCTTTTTTCTTTTTATTTCTTTTTCTGAATTGATGCAAATGTTCTAAGAAATTATCATGATGAATATACAACTATGTAATGAAAAATTATTACTCTTTTCTTTCTTTGTTTTATATATACGGTATATTTTACAATAGAAAAGTTTAAAAAAAATGAAAAAATCAAGGAATTAACTGGCAACTTGGAAGAACTAGAGAAAAAACAGCAAACTAACCCCAAAGCAAGCAAAAGGAAAGAAATAATGATTAGAGCAGAAATAAATGAAATTGAAAACATGAAAACAATTGAGAAAAATCAACAAAATCAGACCGTGGCTCTATGAGAAATTCAATATGATTGATGGACCCTTAACAAGGTTGACAAAAAGAAGAAGAGAAAGAATGCAAATAAATAAAATCAGAAATGGGAGAGGAGACATAAGCACTCACCCAACAGAAATAAAGAAAGCAATGAAAGGATACAATGAACAACTTTATGCTAATAAACTGCACAATGCAGATGAAACGGACTACTTCTTAGAAGGACATGAACAAGCAGCATTGATTTGGAAGAAATAGATGGCCTCAACAAACCAATCACAAGATAAAAAATTGAAATAGTCATTAAGAAGCTCCCCAAAAAAGAAAAGTCCAGAACCAGGTGACATCACATGTGTATTCCACCAAACATTCAAGAGAGAATTAGTACCAATCCTGCTCAAACTCCACAAAAAAATTGAAGAAGAAGGAAAGCTACCTAACTCATTTTATGAAGCTAACATCACCCTCATACCAAAGCCAAAGATATTACAAAAAAAGAAAACTACAGACCAATTTCTCTAATGAATATAGATGCAAAAATCCTCAACAAAAGTCATGTAAATTGAACCTAGCCAGATATTAAAACAATTATATGCCATGACCAAGTTGGATTCATCCCATGTATGCAAGGATGTTTCAACATAAGAAAAGTAATTAATGTAATGCACCATATCAATGAATCAAAGCAAAAACACCACATGATCATCTTGACTGATGCACAAAAGGCATTTGACATAACTCAACATCCTCTCTTGCTGGAAACACTTTAAAGGGTAGAAATAGAAGGGAACATCCTCAACATGATAAAAGGAATATATGAAAAACCCACAGCTAACATCATCCTTAATGAGGAAACACTGAAAACTTTTCCCCTAAAATCAGGAACAAGGCAAGGATGTCCACTATCACCATTGTTATTCAACATTGTGTTGGAAGTTCTAGCCAGAGCAATTAGACAAAAAAAAGGAAAGAAATAGAAGATAAGAAACTAGAAAGGAAGAATTAAAACTCTCACTGTTTGCAGATGATATATGCCCCAAAACCCTGAAAAATCCACAGCAAAACTATTAGAGCTAATAGGACAGCAAAGTGGCAGGTTGCAAGATCAACAGTCAAAAATCTGTAGTGTTTTTGTACACTAGTAATGAACAATCTGAGGGGGAAATCAAGAAAAAAATTCCCTTAACAATTGCAACCAAATGAATAAAATATTTAGGAATAAATTTAAATAAAAAAGACAAAAGACCTATACAAAGAAAATTACACGAAATTGTTAAAAGAAATTACAGAAGACCTAAATAAATGGAAGGGTATACTATGTTCATAGATTGGAAGACTAAATATAGTTAAGATGTCAATTCTACCTAAAGATTCACAGATTCAATGAAATAGCAATTAAATTCCCAAAAACTTACTTTGCAGAAATAGAAAAACCAATATTTGGTTATTGGAAGGCCAGGGTGCTCCGAATAGCTAAAAGTATCCTGAGAAAGAAAAATGAAGTCAGAGGTCTCATGCTACCTGACTTTAAGATATATTACAATGCTACAGTGGTCAAAATAGCATGGTACTGACATAAAGATAGCTATATTGAGCAATGGAATCAAATACAATGTTCAGATATAGACCCTGTCATCTATGGACAATTGATCTTTGATAAGGCAGTCAAGCCAACTCACCTGGGACAGAACAGTTTTCTTCAATAAATGATGCCTAGACCACTGGATATCCACATGCAAAAGAATGAGAGAGGATTCATATCCCACACCCTATACAAAATTAACTCAAAAATGAATCAAAGACCTAAATATTAGATCTAAGCCCATAAAACTTTTAGAAGAAAATGTATGGAAATATCTTATAAATCTTATAATAGGAGGCAGTTTCCTAGACCTTACACCCAAAGCACTAGCATTGAAGAAAGAAAGAAATAAATGGGAACTCCTCAAAATTAAACATTTGTGGATCAAAGAACTTCATTAACAAAGTAAAAAGACAGCTTACACAATGGGAGATAATATTTGGAAATGATATATCAGATAAAAGTCTAGTCCAGGATATATAAAGATATTGTTCATTCAACTCAACAACAAAAAGGCAAACGACCAAATTACAAAATGGACAAAAAGACATAAACAGACACTTCTCAGAAGAGGAAATACAAATGCCCAAAAGGCACATGAAAAGATGACCAACTTCCCTGGCTATTAGGGAAATGTGAATAAAAAACAAAGTGAGATATTTCACATCCATGAAAATGTCCAATATCAATAAAACAGAATACAAGAAGTGCTGGATGTTAGAGAAAGAGTTAAACTTATCTACCATTGGTGTGAATGTCAAATTGTACAACTGTTGTTGAAGGCAGTTTGGCAGTACCTCAGGAAGGTAAGTATAGATTTGCCATATGACCTAGCAATGCCATTGCTAGGTATCTACTCATATAACATGAGGGAAAGGACACAACTGGACATTTGCACACTGATGTTTCTAGCAGCATTATTTACAATTGTGAAGAGATGGAAACAGCCAAAATGTCCATCAACAGATGAGAGGCTAAACACGCTGTGATATATTCATATGATAGAATAATATGTAGCTGTAAGACATTATATATTTACAAAATATATAACAACATGGATGAATCTTAAGGACATTTTGCTGAGTGAGATTCAAAAGAAATAAAAGGACAAATGTTGTATGGCCTCACTGATATGAACTAACATTAATGAATGAAGTTGGAGAATTTCATTGAAGAAAGGAGGTCATCAGGAGATAGAAATAGCATAGATATTGTAGCACAGATATTGGGTAATTGGAATTGAAGGGATACAGATTGTGCAACAAGACTGATTATAAAAATTCAAAAGTGGATGGCACACTACTACCTAACTGTAGTACAATAATGTTAGAACACTGAGATGGTATAATCTAGTAATGCCTAGAGTGGATAATGATAGTGACTAAATATACAAATTTAAAAATGTTTTTGCATGAGGAAGAACAAAGGAATGTCAATACTACAGGGTGTTGAAAATAAATGGTAATTAATATTTTAAAACTTTAACTTTTGTGTGAGACTAAAGCAAACAATGTTTATTTGATACAAAATGTCTATTTTGACTATTACTTTTCCTAATATAACATGTGTACAGCTTAATTGAACACCATAGTATATGAAACCTTGAGTAGGGTATGAGATTTTGTAGGTTTGTCCAGAGTGATGCCCTGATAAATCTCAGAGTGATCTGAACAGTGAAGAAAAAATGTTTGCAAAGTCCCCTTGGGGGAATGGTAAGAAAGGAAGAAAATTCAACTTTGCCAAATGGAGAATTCTTGATATTCTCACAAGTAGGGGGGACAACCAAAGCAATAGGCTGAGCCTCCAATCTTGGGGTTTCTTCACATGAAACTTAACCCCACAAAGGATAGGCTAAGTCTACTTAAAATTAGTCCTAAGAGTCACCCCCAAAAGAACCTCTTTTATTGTTCAGAGGTGGCCTCTCTCTCTCTCAGAAAAGAGGACAAGCAAACTCATTGCCCTCCCCCTCTCTACATGGGCCATGACTTCCAGGGGTATGGACCTTCCTGGAAATATGGAACAGAAGTCCTAGAATGAGCTGGAACTCAGCATGAAGAGATAGAGATAATCTTCTCGACCAAAAGGGGGAAAAGTGAAATGAGACAAAATAAAATGTCAGTGGCTGAGAGATTCAGTGTTGAGAGGTTTTCCTGAAGGTTATTCTTATACATAATATAGATATATCCTGTTCAGTTAAGGTGTAATGGAGAGAGTGGAAGGAACTGACTGAAAATGCAGAGCTGTGTTCCAGTAGCCATGTTTCTTGAAGGTGATTGTATAATAATATAGCTTTCACAATGTGACTGTGATTGTGAAAACCTTGTGTGTGATGCTCCTTTTATCTACCTTATTGACACATGAGTAAAACATGTGGATTTAAAACAAATAAATAAATAACATGGTGGACAAATGTTAAAATAAATTTAATAGATTGAAATGCTTGTGATCAATGAAAGGGAGGAGTAAGGGGAACTATTTTCTGTTTTCTTTTTATTTGTTTTTCTGAATTGATGCAAATGTTCTAAGAAATGATCATGGTGATGAATATGCAACTATGTGATGATGTTGTAAGTTACTGAATAAATGTGTAGAATGGAATGATCATATGGTAAGAATGGTTGTATTTGTATGTTTGTATGTTTAATACATAAAATTTAAAAATAGGCCCAAGAATCACCCCCAACAGAACCTCTTTTGTTGCTCAAAAGTGGCTTCTCTCTCTAAGCCAACCCAACAAGCAAACTCACTGCCCTCCCACTCTCTACATGAGACATGATTTCCAGGGGGTGTGAACCTTCCTGGCAATGTGGGACAGAAATCCTAGAATGAGCTGGGATTCAGCATCAAGGGACTGTGAAAATCTTCTTGACCAAAAGGGGGAAGGGTGAAATGAGACAAAATAAAGTGTCAATGACTGAGAGATTTCAAACAGAGTTGAGAAGTAATCCTGGAGTCATTTAATAGATATCACCTTTTTAGTGAAGGTGCAATGGAGAGGTTGGAGGGAACTGTCTGAAAATGTAGAGCTTTGTTCCAGTAGCCATGTTCTTGAAGATGATTGTATAATGATATAGCTTTCACAATGTGACTGTGTGATTATGAAACCTTGTGTCTGATGCTCCTTTTATCTACCTTTTTGACAGATGAGTAAAACATATGGATTAAAAATAAATAAAAAATAAGAAGAACATATGTTAAGATAAATTTAGTACATTGAAATGCTACTGATTAATGAGAGGGAGGGATAAGGGGTATAGTATGTATGAACTGTTTTCTGTTTACTTTTTATTTCTTTTTCTGAATTGATACAAATGTTTCAAGAAATGATAATGATGATGAATATACAACTATACCATTATATTGTGAATTACTGATTATATATATGGAATGGTATGATCATCTGGTAAGAATGTTAGTGTTTTTATGTTGGTATGTTAATGCAATAAAATAAAATTTTTTAAAAGGTGGGTTTATAAACCCTTGTGTCCCAATCATTAACACTGAAAATATAAATAATTCTTGCATGAACTACTTCAGTGTTACAAAGCTTGTAAAAAAGTGTATAATTTGGGGATAAAGGAGGAAAATGGCTATTGCACATTAAGGGCAGTATTTGACAGGAACACATGAACACTACCACAGCAATGCCAGGGATATATAATGAGGGAAGGACAAGAGTTAAGGAAGGTCTGGATTTTATTTTGTGAGGATGTGTTTATTGATTATCTTTCTCTTGGGAACAATGAAATTATCCAAATTTGAGAGTGCTGATGGACTTTGGCTTTAGACATTGCACATGCTGCCCAATGGATTGAAGTAGCAGTAGGATATACAAACTGAGAAGTAGAAGAGCAAATGATGGTGTATACATAAGATTGAATATTGTGCTACTAGAAAAAAGAGCAAAGTTGTGAGGCATGCAATGATGTGAATGAATCTGTAGAACATTTCATCAGGTAAAATAAGTCATGAGCAAAAGAGCAAATATTGTATCATCTCATTTAAAAAATACTTGTAAGAAAATTGGGGCATAGATTTTAAGCTCATATAGCAGTCACATTTCATCCAGAGTGGTAATTATTATTTCTGGATATATTTACAACCTGGTATTCAGATTTAAGAACAAAGCCAATCAAGTCTGCATTAAAGTAATACATAACACAGGTATATGGAAGATATTGTCTGTGTTTTAGAACTTCATCTACTCTATGAGACCAAAGGAAAAAAGGTTTATTTTTTCAGCACTTAAATGTTTTGTAGCACATAATTTACAAATATGTTTATTACTCAAGAAATTTTGTTTAAGTATTTGGGTACACAGGGAGCCCAGAATGACAATGAGGGCTTTTATCCTGTAGAGCTTCAAGTAATGCCTTGATATGTCACAGAGTATATTAAGCAAATAATCGGAAGATATTGGAAAAGTCCCTTAAGGAATGGGAAAAAATATATAGAACTCTTAAATTTTATCACCAGAGAGACCCCAGATACTGTGGCCAACATTCAGGATACAGAAATCAGTAGGCCAAGTACTTGATCTTGAGGTTTGTTCTTGTGAAAATTATTTATGTAACAGGGAGGATTGCCTACCTATAGGAATGTCTAAATGTAATGTGTGGATTACCTCTTTTGTTGCTCGTATGTGGTTCTCTTTTCCTAAGCCCAACTCTGCAATTTAAGCCGTTGCCCTGCCCCCTACATGGGACATGACATCCAGGTGTGAAGGTCTCCCTGAATGTGTGGGAGATGAATCTCTGGAATGAACCTTGCCTTTGCACTGGGGAATAAACAATGACATCCTGACCAAAAGGGGAAAAGTAAATAGAACAAATAAAGTATCAGTGTGGGAGTTCAAATAGAGTTGAGAGGCTACTCAGGAGGTCACTCATACATGCTTCAGGTAGACATTGCTGCCTGTTGTAATTTGCCAAACCTCAACCAAAACCATTTCTGCCAATCCTAAAGAGTACATTGGACTTTATATAAGATTCTACAGAGGTTCTACATGCTGAGGTACATTTCCAGAAACCTAAAACCTCCAAATCATTCCCTTGACCATATAAATACTGAAATGCCGAGAAGGCAGCCTCTCCAGAACATCAACTAGTTCATTTCCCTATTCCCTATTTCTGAGAGCCCTGTCCAACATGAAAAAATTAGAATGAGTGTAGCCCCCATACCCCTAAAGAGTGGGGGAAAGATTAAGGTGATGGTGGAATTACACAGAGAAGTTAAGTTTTAACAAATAAGTGTGATTGCTGAATCATGCTGTCAATTTTCCTTTTATTCTTCTGTACCGTAGAGCAGCTGGAAGTAAAAACTTAAAATTGTAGGATTGTAACCCATATCAAACTCTGAAATCTGTTCTACAACCATCATGATGTATTTTGTAATTTATTTTTTGTATATATGTTATTTTTCACAAAAGAAGAGAAAAGACAAGGAGAATTACAATAGAGATGATAGGAGTTAAGTGAATATGACTGTGAAATTATTATATTGTTTTTTTTTTGGCCTTCAGTGTCTTGGAGCAGGTAGAAATAAAAATGAAAAATTATGTTACTACAACCCATAAGAAAATTTAAAATCTGATTTATAACTACTTGTTAAAATTTACTTGCAAATTTCTTGCTTTCTTGTATATATGTTATATTTCACAATAAAAACATGGTAAAAATTAAAAAATTAAAACAAAGCAAACAAACAAATCAATGTGAAAGTCCCATGAAGGATGGGAGAAAAAATATGGAGTTCTCAAATTTTACCACTGTGGAACCCCTGACACTTTGTCAAACATTAAGGACACTCAGATCAATAGGTCAAACCCTCAATCTTGGAGTTTGTCCTGTGAAGCTTATTTTCATAATGAGAATGCTTAGCCTACCTATAGTTATGCTTAAGTTTTACTTTAAGAGGCCTTCTTTTGTTGCTCAAGTGGGGCCTCTCCCTCTATAAGCCCAATTCCACAAGTGAAATCATTATCCTCCCCCTGATATGGGATATGACACACAGGGGTGAAAGTCCCCCTGGCACCTTGGGATATGACTCCCAGCAATGAGCCTGGCCCTGGTACCATGGGATCAACAATGCCTTCCTGACAAAAAGGGGGAGATGAATAGTAACAAATAAGGTATCAGTGGCTGGGTGTCCCTCATATTACAAATTGTAGGTAAGAGGGTTCATATAGATTTGAGAGGCTACTCTGGAGGCTATATTAGTGCAAGCTTCAGCTACACATTGCCATATATGTTGGTTTGCCAAACCTCAACCAAAACTATTGCTGCCATTCCTAAAGAACATCTCTGACCTCCAGTTTGGTTTCTAAGCCAGTAAGTCCCAAAATTCATAGGGGCCACTTCCAGAATATCAGCTGGTGCCACCCCATCCCACATTCTTGACACCCCTTTCCAGCATGATAAATTTAGAATAAATATAGTCCCAAATCTCCTAAATATTGGGAAAAGGTCTAAGAAGTTGGTGTTTTAGCAGAAGATAGGATTTAATAAGTGAGCATAATTGCTAAATCATTATATTCTTATTATATTTCTCTTAGTCTCCAGTGTCTTTGAGCAACTGGAAATAAAAACCTAAAATTGAAATTGTAACCTATACCAAACTATGAAATCTGTTCTACAACTAATAATTGTAGTATACTTTGAAATTTATTGCTTTTTTATTATGTTATTTTCCACTATTAAAAAACTGGAAAAGTACGAATGTGCTGAGCTTATAATCCAGAATTGATATATCAAAACCACCTTCTGCTAGGGTATGGTCCTTATCTTTTTTTTTTTTTTAGTACCAAGGGAATTTATTAAAAACATAACCATTTCCATCTGGTAAGTTTTTAACCTGACCAAAAGAGTAAGTTACTATTGAAATTTATCAGATCTGCTATTTAACCACTTTTTTTTATTAATTAACGGAAAAAAAGAAATTAACCCAACATTTAGAAATCATACCATTCTACATATGGAATCAGTAATTCTTAACATCATCACATAGATGCATGATCATCTTTTCTTAGTACATTTGCATCGGTTTAGAAGAACTAGCAACACAACAGAAAAAGATATAGAATGTTAATATAGAGAAAAGAAATAAAAGTAATAATAATAGTAAAAAAAAAACCCTATATCTCAGACGCAGCTTCATTCAGTGTTTTAACATGATTACTTTACAATTAGGTATTATTGTGCTGTCCATTTTTGAGTTTTTGTATCTAGTCCTGTTGCACAGTCTGTATTCCTTCAGCTCCAATTACCCATTATCTTACCTTGTTTCTAACTCCTGCTGGACTCTGTTACCAATGACATATTCCAAGTTTATTCTCGAATGTCGGTTCACATCAGTGGAACCATACAGTATTTGTCCTTTAGTTTTTGGCTAGACTCACTCAGCATAATGTTCTCTAGGTCCATCCATGTTATTACATGCTTCATAAGTTTATCCTGTCTTAAAGCTGCATAATATTCCATCGTATGTATATACCACCGTTTGTTTAGCCACTCTTCTATGATGGACATTTTGGCTGCTTCCATCTCTTTGCAATTGTAAATAATGCTGCTATAAACATTGGTGTGCAAATGTCCGTTTGTGTCTTTGTCCTTAAGTCCTTTGAGTAGATACCCAGCAATGGTATTGCTGAGTCGTATGGCAATTCTATATTCAGTTTTTGAGGAACCACCAAATTGCCTTGCACAGTGGTTGCACCATTTGACATTTTCACCAACAGTGGATAAGTGTGCCTCTTTCTCCGCATCCTCTCCAGCACTTGTCATTTTCTGTTTTGTTGATAATGGCCATTCTGGTGGGTGTGAGATGATATCTCATTGTGGTTTCGATTTGCATTTCTCTAATGGCCAGGGACATTGAGAATCTCTTCATGTGCCTTTTGGTCATTTGTATTTCCTCTTCTGGTAGGTGTCTGTTCAAGTCTTTTTCCCATTTTGTAATTGGGTTGGCTGTCTTTTTGTTGTTGAGTTGGACAATCTCTTTATAAATTCTGGATACGAGACCTTTATCTGATATGTCATTTCCAAATATTGTCTCCCATTGTGAAGGCTGTCTTTCTACTTTCTTGATGAAGTTCTTTGATGCACAAAAGTGTTTCATTTTGAGGAGCTCCCATTTATTCATGTACTTCTTCAGTGCTCTTGCTTTAGGTTTAAGGTCCATAAAACCGCCTCCAATTGTAAGATTCATAAGATATCTCCCTACATTTTCCTCTAACTGTTTTACGGTCTTAGACCTAATGTTTAGATCTTTGATCCATTTTGAGTTAACTTTTGTATAGGGTGTGAGATATGGGTCTTCTTTCATTCTTTTTTTTTTATTAATTAAAAAAAGAATTAACAAAACAATTAGAAATCATTCCAATCTACATGTACAATCAGTAATTCTTAATAACATCACATAGTTGCATATTCATCATTTCTTAGTACATTTGCATCGATTTAGAAAAAGAAATAAAAAGACAACAGAATAAGAATTAAAACAATAATAGAAAGAAAAAAAAACAAAAAAACAAAAAAAACCTATACCTCACATGCAGCTTCATTCAGTATTTTAACATATTGCATTGCAATTGGGTAGTATTGTGTTGTCCATTTCTGAGTTTTTATATCCAGTCCCGTTGTACAGTCTGTATCCCTTCAGCTCCAATTATCCCTTATCTTTTTTTTTTAATTAACGGAAAAAAAGAAATTAACCCAACATTTAGAGATCTTACCATTCTACATATGCAATCATTAATTCTTAACATCATCACATAGATGCATGATCATCATTTCTTAGTACATATGCATTGGTTTAGAAGAACTAGCAACATAACCGAAAAAGATAAAGAATGTTAGTATAGAGAAAAAAATAAAAGTAATAATAGTAAAATCAAAACAAAACAAAACAAAACAAAACAAAAACCTATAGCTCAGATGCAGCTTCATTCAGTGTTTTAACATGATTACTTTACGATTAGGTATTATTGTGCTGTCCATTTTTGAGTTTTTGTATCTAGTCCTGTTACACCGTCTGTATCCCTTCGACTCCAATTGGCCATTATCTTACCCTGTTTCTACCTCCTGCTGGACTCTGTTATCAAGGACATATTCCAAATTAATTCTCGAATGTCTGTTCACATCAGTGGGACCATACAGTATTTGTCCTTTAGGTTTTGGCTAGACTCACTCAGCATAATGTTCTCTAGGTCCATCCATGTTATTACATGCTTCATAAGTTTATCCTGTCTTAAAGCTGCATAGTATTCCATCGTATGTATATACCACAGTTTGTTTAGCGACTCTTCTGTTGATGGAGATTTTGGTTGTTTCCATCTCTTTGCAATTGTAAATAACGCTGCTATAAACATTGGTGTGCAAATGTCCGTTTGTGTCTTTGCCCTTAAGTCCTTTGAGTATATTTCCAGCAATGGTATTGCTGGGTCATATGGCAATTCTATATTCAGCTTTTTGAGGAACCGCCAAACTGCCTTCCACAGTGGTTGCACCATTTGACATTCCCACCAACAGTGAATAAGTGTGCCTCTTTCTCCGCATCCTCTCCAGCACTTGTCATTTTCTGTTTTGTTGATAATGGCCATTCTGGTGGGTGCGAGATGATATCTCATTGTGGTTTTGATTTGCATTTCTCTAATGGCCAGGGACATTGAGCATCTCTTCATGTGCCTTTTGGTCATTTGTATTTCCTCTTCTGATAGGTGTCTGTTCAAGTCTTTTTCCCATTTTGTAATTGGGTTGGCTGTCTTTTTGTTGTTGAGATGAACAATCTCTTTATAAATTCTGGATACTAGACCTTTATCTGATATATCATTTCCAAATATTGTCTCCCATTGTGAAGGCTGTCTTGCTACTTTCTTCATGAAGTTCTTTGATGCACAAAAGTGTTTAATTTTGAGGAGTTTCCATTTATTTATTTCCTTCTTCAGTGCTCTTGCTTTAGGTTTAAGGTCCATAAAACCACCTCCAGTTGTAAGATCCATAAGATATCTCCCAACATTTTCCTCTATCTGTTTTATGGTCTTAGACCTAATGTTTAGATCTTTGATCCATTTTGAGTTAACTTTTGTATAGGGTGTGAGAGAAGGGTCTTCTTTCATTCTTTTGCATGTGGATATCCAGTTCTCTAGGCACCATTTATTGAAGAGACTGTTCTGTCCCAGGTGAGTTGGCTTGACTGCCTTATCAAAGATCAAATGTCCATAGATGAGAGGGTCTATATCTGAGCACTCTATTCGATTCCATTGGTCGATATATCTATCTTTATGCCAATACCATGCTGTTTTGACCACTGTGGCTTCATAATATGCCTTAAAGTCAGGCAGCGTGAGACCTCCAGCTTCGTTTTTTTTCCTCAAGATGCTTTTAGTAATTCGGGGCACCCTGCCCTTCCAGATAAATTTGCTTATTGGTTTTTCTATTTCTGAAAAATAAGTTGTTGGGATTTTGATTGGTATTGCATTGAATCTGTAAATCAATTTAGGTAGGATTGACATCTTAACTATATTTAGTCTTTCTTTCATTCTTTTGCATATGGATATCCAGTTTTCTAGGCACCATTTATTGAAGAGACTGTTCTGTCCCAGGTGAGTTGGCTTGACTGCCTTATCAAAGATCAAATGTCCATAGATGAGAGGGTGTATATCTGAGCACTCTATTCGATTCCATTGGTCGATATATCTATCTTTATGCAAATACCATGCTGTTTTGACCACTGTGGCTTCATAATATGCCTTAAAGTCAGGCAGTGTGAGACCTCCAGCTTCGTTTTTTTTCCTCAAGATGTTTTTAGCAATTCGGGGCACCCTGCCCTTCCAGATAAATTTGCTTATTGGTTTTTCTATTTCTGAAAAATAAGTTGTTGGGATTTTGATTGGTATTGCATTGAATCTGTAAATCAATTTAGGTAGGATTGACATCTTAACTATATTTAGTCTTCCAATCCATGAACACGGTATGCCCTTCCATCTATTTAGGTCTTCTGTGATTTCTTATAACAGTTTTTTGTAGTTTTCTTTATATAGGTTTTTTGTCTCTTTATTTAAATTTATTCCTAGGTATTTCATTCTTTTAGTTGCAATTGTAAATGAGATTCGTTTCTTGATTTCCCCCTCAGCTTGTTCATTACTAGTGTATAGAAATGCTACAGATGTTTGAATGTTGATCTTGTAACCTGCTACTTTGCTGTACTCATTTATTAGCTGTAGTAGCTTTTTTGTGGATTTTTCCGGGTTTTCGACGTATAGTATCATATTGTCTGCAAATAGTGATAGTGTTACTTCTTCCTTTCCAATTTTGATGCCTTCTATTTCTTTTTCTTGTCTAATTGCTCTGGCAAGAACCTCCAACACAGTGTTGAATAATAGTGGTGATAATGGACATCCTTGTCTTGTTCCTGATCTTAGGGGGAAAGTTTTCAATTTTTTCCCATTGAGGATGATATTAGCTGTGGGTTTTTCATATATTCCCTCATCATTTTAAGGAAGTTCCCTTGTATTTCTATCCTTTGAAGTGTTTTCAACAGGAAAGGATGTGAATCTTCTCAAACGCCTTCTCTGCATCAATTGAGATGATCATGTGATTTTCCTGCTTTGATTTGTTGATATGGTGTATTACATTAATTGATTTTCTTATGTTGAACCATCCTTGCATACCTGGGATGAATCCTACTTGGTCATGATGTATAATTCTTTTAATGTGTTACTGGATTCTATTGCTAGAATTTTGTTGAGGATTTTTGCATCTATATTCATGAGAGAGATTGGTCTGTAGTTTTCTTTTTTTGTAATATCTTTGCCTGGTTTTGGTATGAGGGTGATGTTGGCTTCATAGAATGAATTACGTAGTTTTCCCTCCACTTCGATTTTTTTGAAGAGTTTGAGGAGAGTTGGTACTAATTCTTTCTGGAATGTTTGTTAGAATTCAGATGTGAAGCTGTCTGGTTCTGGACTTTTCTTTTTAGGAAGCTTTTGAATGACTGATTAAATTTCTTTACTTGTGATTGGTTTGTTGAGGTCATCTATTTCTTCTTGAGTCAAAGTTGGTTGTTCATGTCTTTCCAGGAACCCGTCCATTTCATCTACGTTGTTGTATTTATTAGCGTAAAGTTGTTAATAGTGTCCTGTTATTACCTCCTTTATTTCTGTGAGGTCAGTAGTTATGTCTCCTCTTCCATTTCTGATCTTATTTATTTGCATCCTCTCTCTTCTTCTTTTTGTCAATCTTGCTAAGGGCCCATCAATCTTATTGATTTTCTCATAGAACCTACTTCTGGCCTTATTGATTTTCTCTATTGTTCTCATGTTTTCAATTTCATTTATTTCTGTTCTAATCTTTGCTATTTCTTTCCTTTTGCTTGCTTTGGGATTAGTTTGCTGTTCTTTCTCCAGTTCTTCCAAGTGGACAGGTAATTCCTTAATTTTTGCCTTTTCTTCTTTTCTGATATAGGCATTTAGGGCAATAAATTTCCCTCTTAGCATTGCCTTTGCTGTGTCCCATAAGTTTTGATATGTTGTGTTTTCATTTTCATTCGCCTCGAGGTATTTGCTAATTTCTCTAGCAATTTCTTCTTTGACTCACTCGTTGTTTAGTAGTGTGTTTTTGAGCCTCCACGTATTTGTGAATTTTCTGGCACTCTGCCTATTTTTGATTTCCAACTTCATTTCTTTATGATCTGAGTAAGTGTTGTGTATGATTTCAATCTTTTTAAATTTGTTAAGACTTGCTTTGTGACCCAGCATATGGTCTATCTTTGAGAATGATCCATGAGCACTTGAGAAAAAGGTGTATCCTGCTGTTGTGGGAGGTAATGTCCTATAAATGTCTGTTACGTCTAGCTCATTTATAGTAATATTCAGATTCTCTATTTCTTTATTGATCCTCTGTCTAGATGTGCTGTCCATTGTTGAGAGTGGTGAATTGAAGTCTCCAACTATTATGGTATATGAGTCTATTTCCCTTTTCAGTGTTTGCAGTGTATTCCTCACTTATTTTGGGGCATTCTGGTTCGGTGCATAAATATTTATGATTGTTATGTCTTCTTGTTTAATTGTTCCTTTTATTAGTATATAGTATCCTTCTTTGTCTCTTTTAGCTGTTTTACATTTGAAGTCTAATTTGTTGGATATTAGTATAGCCACTCCTGCTCTTTTCTGGTTGTTATTTGCATGAAATATTTTTTCCCAACCTTTCACTTTCAACTTATGTTTATCTTTGGGTCTAAGATGTGTTTCCTGTAGACAGCATATAGAAGGATCCTGTTTTTTAATCCATTCTGCCAATGTATGGCTTTTGATTGGGGAATTCAGTCCATTGACATTTAGTGTTATTACTGTTTGGATAATATTTTCCTCTAACATTTTGCCTTTTGTATTATATATATCATATCTGATTTTCCTTCTTTCTACACTCTTCTCCATACCTCTCTCTTCTGTCTTTTTGTATCTGACTCTAGTGCTCCCTTTTGTATTTCTTGCAGAGCTGGTCTCTTGGTCACAAATTCTCTCAGTGACTTTTTGTCTGAGAATGTTTTAATTTCTCCCTCATTTTTGAAGAATAATTTTGCTGGATATAGGAGTCTTGGTTGGCAATTTTCCTCTTTTAGTAATTTAAATATATCATCCCACTGTCTTCTAGCTTCCATGGTTTCTGCTGAGAAATCTACACATAGTCTTATTGGGTTTCCCTTGTATGTGATGGATTGTTTTTCTCTTGCTGCTTTCAAGATCCTCTCTTTCTCTTTGACCTCTGACATTCTAACTAGTAAGTGTCTTGGAGAATGCCTATTTGGGTCTAATCTCTTTGGGGTGCGCTGAACTTCTTGGATCTGTAATTTTAGGTCTTTCATAAGAGTTGGGAAATTTTCAGTGATAATTTCTTCCATTAGTTTTTCTCCTCCTTTTCCCTTCTCTTCTCCTTCTCAGACATGCACAACACGTATATTTGTATGGTTAATATTGTTCTTGAGTTCCCTGATACCCTCTTCAAATTTTTCCATTCTTTTCCCGATAGTTTCTGCTTCTTTTTGGAATTCAGATGTTCCATCCTCCAAATCACTAATTCTATCTTCTGTCTCTTTAAATGTATCATTGTAGGTATCCATTGTTTTTTCCATCTTTTCTACTTTGCCCTTCACTTCCATAAGTTCTGTGATCTGTTTTTTCAGTTTTTCTATTTCTTCTTTATGTTCAGCCCATGTCTTCTTCATGTCCTCCCTCAATTTATCGATTTCATTTTTGAAGAGATTTTCCATTTCTGTTCGTATATTCAGCATTAGTTGTCTCAGCTCTTGTATCTCATTTGAACTATTGGTTTGTTCCTTTGACTGGGCCATATTCTCAATCTTCTGAGCATGGACCGTTATCTTCTGCTGCTGGCGTCTGGGCATTTAGTCAGATTTCCCTGGGTGTCGGACCCAACTAGGTTGTAAGATTTTTCTGTGAAATCTCTGGGTTCTGTTTTTCTTATCCTGCCCAGTAGGTGGCGCTCGTGGCACACGTTTGTCTCACGTGTTTGGAAAGGATCCCCCCGGTCACCGATCTCCGTGGCCTGGGGATTTCCGATCCAATTCTCTCCTTTGGTTTGAGGGGCCGTGCGTGGTGGGGGCGTCAGCTGCCGCAGCTTGAGGGGACCCTATGGCTCGACTCCGGCCACAGCAGCCCGGGGAATTCACCACCGGACCAGGAAGTCACCCACGGGGGAGGGGCATCGGTCACTGGCTGTCGCGGCCTGGGGAATTCCCCACCGGACCAGGAAGCCACCCTCAGGGGAGGGCCTCCGCGGCTTGGGTAGCCCTCTGATCCGAGACTTGTAGCCGGACCAGGAAGCCGCCCGCAAAAGAGGGGCGCCTGCCACTTCGGCTTGGGATACTTCCCTCTCCGAGACTCTCAGCCGGCCCGGGAAGTAGGGAGGGAGGAGCTCCGGCCGCCACAGCTGCTGCTGCTCGGGAAATGGCGCGCTGCTCGGGGATCTCACCGCAGCCGAGTCTCGCAGTCAGAGTAGCTAGTCCAGACTGGGGTACGCTGTGTGTCCATTCCCTGCTGTAGCCCTGGGAGCTGTTCTGCACTGTTTCAGTTCACCTAGTAGTTGCTTTGGAGGAGGAACTAAGACGCACGTACCTTACTAAGCCGCCATCTTGGCCCCGCCTCACTTTTATTTTTAATTAGACACTGTGTCTGGTTCTGGATCTCTGCTGCCACCTCATTCCTGCTCCCTGAGCCTAGTTGCTTCATTCTTCCTACAATTCTGAAGTTCAAAATTGTTCTCTGAACACAGGGCACAGCTGACTTCATAGGTAGAGCTCTGCTCAGCAGTGCACCCAGCACCAGGCTCAGCGCCCCACACAGCAGCGCCCCCGGCCCCGGGGCTGCGCCCTCGGAGCCCCTCCTGCTTCCCGGCCGCTCACGTCGCGCACCCGCTCGCAGGTTTCGCGGGATGCCCCATGCCCAGGCGACCTCCCCGGCAGCCGCGACGCCCCGGCCGGCGCACCTCCTAGCACCGTGCCCCTCCCCTGCCAGCTCCTGGCCGCGGCGAATCCAGCCTACGACTCATAACCTTTATACTTGATGATGATTATGTAATGACATAGTTTTACAATGTGACTGTGTGATTGTGACAACATTTTGTTTGATGCAACTTTTATCCAGGGTATGAAAAGATGAGTAAAGGAATATGCATTAAAATAAAAGCATATTAGGGGCATAAGGGTTTAAAAATTTGAGTATAGTGAAATACCTGTGGTCAATGAGAGTGATGGGTTAGGGGTATGGTATGTATGAGGTTTTTTCATTTTTCTTTTTATTGCTCTTTCTACAGTGATGCAAATGTTCTAAAATTGATCACAATGAATACAGAACTGTGTCATGATACTGTGAGCCACTGCTTGTACACCATGTATAGACTGTATGTGTGTGAAGATTTCTCAATAAAGATATTTTTCTTAAATGAGTGAATATTATCTAAGGACTTGCACCCTATTTCTGAGAGATGCAGTGCATTTCTGGTTATATGCAAAATAATTTATTATTTTTAGCCAATACATGTCTGTTATTTTGTTCTGTTTGGAAATTAACTGTGTTTCAATGTGAGGTGTATATCTGCCAAGTTTACACTATGCTCACTATGATGGTTAGGTTCTGTTGTCAACTTGGCCACGTGATGATGCACAGTTGTCTGGTCACACAGACACAAGTTTGACTGTTGCTTAAGGATATTTAATTGCTGGTTGATAAACAGGAGGCTGATGTATAAAATTATCAGTGAGTTGATTGTATCTGAGATTGATTACATCTGTAATGAACTGAGGGATGTCACCCAACAATGAGAAAACCCAATCAGTTGAAGACCTTTATGGAAAGAGAGAGACTTATTCACTGCTGCTTCAGCCAGTCAGCCTCTCCTGTCGAGTTCATCCAGAAAATTCACAAGAGCTTAAACCTTCACAGCCTGCCCTAGAGATTTTGGACTCTTCCACTCTGACAGTTACATGAGACATCTTTATAAATCTCATATTTACAAATATTTCCTGTTGGTCCTGCTGTTCTAGAGAACCCTGAATAACACACTATGTGATTACAAAAGCCCTCTCTCTTATGCACCTTTTTTTTCCCAGGGTGTAGATAGGTGAGTAAAAAAATAAGATTATAAATAAACAATTAAACAATTGGATGTGATACATGTTAAAAACATTAGGTAGACTGAAATGCCAGTAGTCATTGAAAAGGAGGGGAAATAGTTATGGGATATATGAGTTTTTCTTTTTCTTACTTTTTGTGGAGTGATGCAAATGTTCCACAAATGATCACAGTAATGAAAGCTATGTGATGATACTGTGAGTCATTGATTGTATACCATGTATGGACTGTATTTGTGTGAAGATTTTTCAATAAAAAATGCTATTTTTTAAATGTATTTCAACATCCCTTTGGGAGGCAAAGGAGAATGGAAGAAATCATAACTTCCCCATTTGGGAAATTTCTAATACTCTTGCAAGCAGTGCAGAAAACCAATTCCATAGGCTAAGGCCTCAATCATGGGATTTACCCTTATGAAACTTATTCATTCAGAGGAAAAACCTACTTATAATTATGCATGAGTCGCCCCCAGAGAACCACATTTTTTTTCTCTGATGTGGCTTATCTTTCTGTGGTAGTTAGATTCAGTTGTCAAGTTGGCCAGGTGAAGGCACCTGGTTTTGCTGCTGTGGGCATGAGCCAATGGTACATGAACCTCATCTGTTGTTAATTACATCTGCAGTCAGCTAGGAGGCATGGCTGATGCAATGAATGATTTTTGACTTAATTGGCTGGTGCTTAAATGAGAGAGCACAATGTAGCACAGCCTAAGCAGCTCAGCATTCCTCATCTCAGCACTCACTGCTCAGCCCAGGCCTTTGGAGATGCAGAAAGAAGTCACCCTGGGGGAAGTTGTTGAAACCCAGAGACCTGGAGAGAAGGCCAGCAGAGACCATCCTGTGCCTTTCCACATAAGAAAGAACCTCAGTGGAAAGTTAGCTGCCTTTCCTCTGAAGCACTAACAAAATAAATCCCCTTTTATTAAAAGCCAATCCATCTCTGGTGTGTTGCATTCTGGCAGCTAGCAAATAGAATACTTTCTAAACCAATTCATCAGGTGAATTTACTGCCCTCCACCATATAAGGACATGACTCTTAGAGTTGTAAATCTCCCTGTCAATGTGGGAAAGGATTCCTGGTGTTGAGACAGGGCTTGGCATCATGGGATTGAGAAAGCCTTCTTGACCAAAATGGGTAGGAGAGAAACGAGGACAAATAAACTTTCAGAGGCTGAGAGATTCCAAACATATTTGAGAGGTTATCCTGGAAGTTCCTCTTACACATACTATAGATATACATTTTAAATTTATGTTATACTTGAGTGGCTAGAGGGAAGTGCATGAAACTGTTGAACTGTTCAGTAGCTGTTATTTTTGAGGATGAATGTATAAGTGTATAGCTTTTAGAATGTGATGGTGTGATTGTGGAAACCTGTGTCTGATGCTCCTTTAATCAAGGGTATGAAGAGATGAGTAAAAATAAGGAGTAAATAAATATTAGGGATCTAAGATTTTAAAAAATTGGGTAAACTGAAATACTAGACTAATTGTCGATGAGAGGAAAGGGTAAGTAATATGTGATGCACGAATTTTTCGATCTCTGTGAGTGGTGCAAATGTTTTAAAAATGATCATGGTGATGAATATACAACAGTGTAATAATAATATTGTGAGCTTCTGAGTATATGCAGTGGATGAACTATGTGTATATATATCTCTCAATAGAAACATTTTTTAAGTAGCACAAGTTGTCAGGAGATCAAAAGAGTTTACAGATTAGGCATTTGGTGCTGAAGGAATACAGAATCTGCAACAAGACTGATGTAAATGTTCAGCAATGGATACCATCACATAGTATGTGATGGTAGCACAGAAACATAAGTACGTAAACACACCAAATGAACCTGAACATCATATCTAATGGTAAACTGAACGAACTTTAACATTCATATGGTTGAGGGAGAAGAGCTGGGGGAATGTTTGTCACTGGAACAAAGACAGAGGATAAAGACTGTGATGGTATAACTTAGGAATGCCTAAAGTAGACAGTGATGTGGATTAAAGGTACAGATATAAAACTTTTTGCGTGGAGAAGAAACAAATGAATTTCAACATTGCATGGTTGAGATGGAATATGGGGAAAATGCATGTAGTTAACAGAAACACTGTAATATAATTTTGCTGAATGTAACAAAGGTATTATGCCAAAACTAAATGTTAACAAATGGGGAGAACATGGGAGACTGGTATGGATTCTTTGTAGAAGAAAAGGAAATGTCTTTATATAGATTATGGTGGTGAAGGCAGGACTATTTACTTTGGTTGTATTACAGGATGTGCAAATATAGCTGTAAATATGAACAGAGAGAAACATGTACTAGAGAAAATGTGCAGAAAGAGATATACATATTCACTCTTAGTACGGAAGCTGAGAGATACAGCCCCTCTGAAGGACAATGTGGTGATTCCACAGGAGGATTGAGTTGGGGTTTCCATATAAGCCTGCAACCCTGTTGCTAGGTATATAACTGAAGGAACTGAGAGTGGGGAAGTGAATGGACACTTACATGCTGGTGTTTATCACGGTAGTGTTTATGGTTCACAATGGATGGAAGTAGGCTTATGGTACAATATCTGAGGAATGGAAGGGGGAACTGCGGGGTATACATACAATGGACACTGGTTTGGCTGCAAGTAGGAATGAAATTGTGAGGCATGCAACCAGGTGAATAAAGGCTGGGGACAGTTTGTTGAATTAAATTATAGAAACAAAAAGACAAATATTAGCATGGATCAATCATACAGACTATTATAATACACAAACTCATAGAATTGAAGTCAAAAGCATGGTTGATCAGGTTAGGGTCTACAGTAAAGGGCTTTAGTAAAGGTTTGGGCCTATAGTAAAGATTGTAAGCTTTAACAGCAGTCACATCTATTTAGTAGTTGTAACTGTTATTTCTAGATTCTGAGTTACTGAGATATTTGCATGTAATCTGGTTGTCCACAGAATCTTTAGTAATTTACATGACACCTGCGACTTAGAGCACTAAATGTAAGAAAGCCAACAGTACCCCACGTAGCAGTTATTTAAAAACTTTAAAAAGTAATCAGACTTCAACTAGGGATATGAATGAAAGTGATCTGGATAAGGCTAAGCGTAAAAGATGATATAGTCTTTATTTTAAACTTTCAAATTATGCATGAGACCAAAGAAAGGTGTTTATTTGCTGCAAAATGTATATTTTGTTTGTGCACTAATTTAACTTCTATGTTTGGTTTACTTCAATAATATACAATAACATATTTCATTTGTATACAAATATATACAATTTTGAATATGAAGTAAGATCTTTCTTAGTCTGTGCATGTTAATGTCATGTCCTTATATATCACAGAGTAATTTTGGCAGAGAATAAAATGTATTTGCAAAATCCCTTTGACTGTGGAAGGAAGAGGAACTATTAAACTTTCCCATTTAGGGAATTCCAGATATTCTTGCATCCAGTGGGGACAACCAATTCAATAAACTAAGCACTCAATCTTGGGGATCACCCCTAGGAAATTTATTCCAGCAAAGGAGAAACTAAGTCTGCTTTTAATTATGCCTGAATCACCCCTAAAGTACCTCTTTTGCTGCTCAGATGTGGCCTTTCTCTCAGCTTACTTAACAGTTGGACTCATTTCCCACACCCCTAAATGGTACATGACTCCCAGATGTATAAATCTTCCCAGAAAGATAAAATAGGATATCTGGGATGAGCCATGACCTGGCATCGTCGGATTGAGGAGACCTTCTTCACTAAAAGGGAAAAGAGAGAAATGAGACAAAAATATAAAGTTTCACTGATGGAGAGATTTCAAATAGAGTCCAGAGTTTAACCTGGAGGTTACTCTTATGCATTACAGAGATATCCCTTGCACTGTAGTAGATAGAGGGAAGTATTTTAAGTTACTGAACTCTGTTCCAATAGCTTTGATTCACAAGGATGATTGTGTCACTATATAGCTTTTACAATGTGAATGTGTGATTGGAAAAACTCATTTCTGTTGCCCTTTTTATTCCTGGTATGGAGAGATGAGGAAACAAAAGATAATAAACAAATAAATAATAATGGGGATGTAGGGTAGAAATTGGGTAAATTGCAATACTAATGGTCAATGAGAGGAAGGCTTATGGGGTATGCATTGTCTGATGCTTTTTTCTTTTCATTTCATTTTCTGGAGTGATGCAAATATTCTAAAAATGATCAAGGTGATAAATACATAACAATTGGATGATATTTTGAGCCATTATTGCATACTATTTATGGACTGGATCTATGTGAAGATTTCTCAATAAAAAATATATATTTTAAATTGCTGTATTGGATTGTGCAACAGACCTTATTGTAAAAATTCAGAAATGGATAGCACAATACTGCCTGATTGTAGCACAATAATGTAAATACCCTGGATGTGAGAATGATAGAGGCAGAAGGGCTGGGGGAATGTATGAAATCACAAGGAAAAATAGATAAGAAAGACTGAGATGGTATAAAGACTAGAGTGTACAATGATAGTGACTAAATGTACAAATTAAAAATATTTTTGCATGAGGAAGGACAAAAAATGTCAGCATTTCAGGGTTTTGAAAATATATGGCCATTCATATTTTATAATTTCAACTTCTGTGTGATACTAAAGGGAGAAATGTTAATTTAGTGCAAAATTATATTTTGACTAGTGCATTTCCTAATTTAATTTGTATGGTCAGTTTAATTGAACACCATAAGTACATGGAACCTTGAATAGGGCATGAGATTTTGTTGATTTGTCCAGGTTAATGTGATGCTCTGAAAAATCCCAGAGTGATTTCAACAGTGAATAAAAATGTATTTGAAAAGTCCCCTTTGGGGAATGGGGAAAAAGATTAACATTATAGTCAGTCCATATTAGGGAGATGGTATATTTGTCTTTTTGTTTCTGGTTTATTTCACCCATTTTATTATCTACAATGTTCATTCACCAAGTTGCCTGGCTCCTAACTTCATTTCTTCTTACAGCTGCTCAATATTCAATAGTATGTATTAACCACAGATTGCCCTTCCATTCCTCAGTTCATATACCCTTAAGCCACCACCATCCATTGCAAACAGCAACACTGCTGCCATGAACACCAGTAAGGAAATGCCCCTCTGTGTCCCCACTCTCATTTCTTCCAATTATACACCAAGCAATTGGGTTACAGGATCATATGGCAACCCCGCACCTAACCTCATTTGGAGCCATCACATTGCCCACCTGAGGGTATGCACCACTGTACTTCTCTACCAACAGTGAAGAGGTACTTTTTCTGTCCAATTTTCTTTGACACTGGTATCTCTGTTCATTTTTTATCTGCTGTATGGTGGGGTCTATTTCATTTTTTTCCATGTGAATATATCCTGTTATTGCAGCACTATTTGTTGAATTTTTGTTTGTTTGTGTTTGTTTGTTTGCTTGTTTATTTTGGGATAAGCATGGCCCAGGAATTAAACCTAGGTCTCCTGCATGGCCAGTGAAAATTTTACCAATGAACTACCCATGCATCCCCATCTCTGTTCGCTTTTAAACTGTTTTATTAACCCACCATACAACCCAACCTATTTTAAAAATCAATGGTTCCAGTAATAATCACACAACCATCTCCTTCACCACCACAACTTTTTTAGGACATTTTCATTTCTTCTATAAATAATCCTATATCCCTCCCCCATATCCCCACTTACTGACATTTAGCTTTGGCATATATGTTACAGTCAATGGAACCATACCCCAATGTTGGTCTTAACTATAGACAATACTTTGCATTGATTGTATTTTCCCCCATATACCAACTCATTTTTAACACCTTGCAATGTTGACATTCATTTGTGCTCCCTCATGCAGAAACAGCCTTATACTTGTACATTTAATTACCAACACTGTACAAAAGTCGTATTTTTTTGGTTTTTGTCAATGAAACTCTACCATGAGAGACTTCACTCAGCCATCCAAACTTGTTAATTAAAACAGCAGTTAGAGTTTCATTGAGTTGTCTTCCCTTCTTCCCAGAAGTCATGTATTCTTACCAAGGGAAGTGTCTCCTACAACCTGCTCTGCCAGTAGAGACAATGTGCAAACCTCAAGTGATTGGGTCTTTTATTAAAGTTGCATGTCATGATCTCACTCCTTCCAAACATTCCAGATTTGTATGTGATATGTCTTCACATGGATGTCATGCAAACAGTTGTTTCAGATGTTTGTGGCTATTCACCAGTTTCTCTAGAAGACTACTAAATTCCACATATCCCAAAACTGCTGTCATGCCCTGCCATCTGAACTATTATTTTAAATGAGAAGTATTTATGTACCATAAGACTCTACTTCTAAATGGTTTTTATTTATGAACGTTTTTTCATCATGGGAATGAAAATATGCAAATAATAATTTTGAGTTAACATTCCAAGTATTTTATGATTGATTCAAACATTTTTGTTTAGAACTGCATGAAAGCAAAACCAGAATTAGCCCAGCATATCAGATTTTCAGCAACAATATTCATTCCTTACAAATATGAAAATGCTGATCTGTAGAATTAGTTTCACTTCATTTTATTTTGCAAAAATTCATTGTTCAATTTAGTACCAATGACACATCACAATTCAACACTGTTGCCCCACATAATTTTAACACTTTAGTTTTGTTCACAATTCTTGTCTCTTTATTGAATTGACAATGAAAGGACCCAAATAAAAGACAGTATTTAATGCTATGAATGTTCTGAGGTGGAATCCAGCTGAACATCTATCTAAAGAAACTTTAGGATTCTTGCTTCCTTTACATAAGCATATTAATGCTAAGGAATGAGTATCTCTGAAGACATGGTTTCATTCATGTCACCAATAATTTTTGTACAGTGTGAATTCATATTTGCCCTACAGAATGTGTTGTTTAATGAACGGTTTTGTGTGATGATTTGTAAGTAATATCTCCAGCTTATATTATCTGGCACTATTTCAAGGAGCTTCATCTTCTGGTAAAGACTTTTCTCTATATCAAGTGGGACAATCAATGTAAACAGTTCCACATCAATAACATATACATTATGATTTCTTTCATATTGTATGACCATCTACTAAAGACTTGTATACAAATGTGACATTTTCATTGATGTGTTCCAATATAAATTGGCTTAGATTAACACAATATTCGTATGACTAAATGCTCTACAAGACTGATTATAGTGATTTTTTTTCAATATGTGAGTTTTCTAGCATTTTTAAAGTTTCACTCAAGGGCTGAAATCTCTTCCAAATACAAAATGATTTTATTTTGCATTATTTCCTCTCATCTAAGTTCAAAATGGTGACTGACACCTTTCATAAATATGGTATTCAGAGGGTTGCTCTCCAGTTTTGGTTCTGTCATGTTGTCTAAGATTACTTAAATAAACTAAGGTTTCCCCACATGGAGGATCTTCTTATGGTTTCTCTACAGGGTTAATCTTCTCATGCTTTTAAAAGGTAAAATGATAAGTGAAGGCTTTAACCAAAGGTAATATTGATAGCGTCACTCTCCACTGTGAATTCTGTCATGTTGTCTGAGAGCAGAACATTGTGCAAAGGCTTTCCCAGCAAGATGGCATCTGTATGGTTTTTCTCTACTGTGAGTTCTCAAGTGTTGTGTCAGGCAAGTATACCAAGAGAATGCTTTCCCAGAAAGATGTCATTCATACAGTTTCTCTCCAGTGTGAGTTCTCTCATGTACTAAAAGTTGACAAAAATGAGGGAAGACTTTCTCACATTGATGGCATTCATATGGTTTCTTTTCAGTGTGGTATTACTCATGTTGTCTCAGGTTACAATTCTGAGAGAAGGCTTTCCCACATAGATGACACTCATAAGGTTTCTCTCCAGTGTGACTCCCCTCACATTGTCTAAATATGGAAGAATGGATAATGGCTTTTCCACATGTGACATTCATATCTTTTCTCTCCAGTGTGAGTTCTTTCACACTTTTTTTGGAAGAATACAGAGTGAAGGCTTTCTACATACATGGAATTCATATGGTTTCTCTCCAGTGTCAAATTCATTATAATGTGTAAGGCCAATAAAAGGTTTTAAAAAAGTGACCATACAATTGTGAAAACCTTGTGGCTGATGCTCCCTTTATCCAGTATAATGACAAATGAGTAAAAAATAAGGACAAGAATAAATAAACAATAGGGTATGGTGTAAAGAAAATTAGTAATTTGAAATAGTGATCAATGAGAGGGAGGGGTAAGGCATATGGGATATTGGTCTGTAGTTTTTATTTCTGTGATAATTTTATTGAACCTCAGTGTGATAATGAAATTATCATTGTAGAATGATTGAGATAATGTTCTCCCCTCTTCAATTTTTGGGAGATTGAGCATAATTGGAGTTAAGCTCTCTTGGAATGTTTAGTAGATTTCCCCTGTAAAAATGGTTATGGGTTTTTCTTTCACAGGAAGATTTAGGTTACTAATTTAACCCATTTATGATAACAGGTTTATTTATTTCTTCTATTTCTTCCTAAGTCAGTAGGTAGCTTGTACATTTCTAAGCATTTGTCTGTTTCATCTAGGTTATCTAATTTATTGATTTTTTTCATAGCATCTCCTTAAATTTCTTCCAATTTATACAGGCTCAGGATAATGTCCCCCTTTTCATTTATGATTTTTGTTATTTGTGCTTTTTTTGATCATTTTTCAGTTTGACTGAAGGCTTGCCAACTTTATGACCCTTTCAAAGAGCCAACTTTTGGCTTTGTTGATTCTATTGTTTTTGTTTTGTCATGCTTTGCATTTATCTCTGTTCTAATCTTTGTTACTTCTTGCCTTCTGCTCACATGGGTTTAGTTTGCTCTTCCTTTCATATTTCTTCAAATTTTGTGGTTAGGTCTCTGGTTTGAAGTCTTTGTCCTTTTCTCTTGTACAAATTTGAGCTATAAACTTCCCTCTTAGCACTGTTTTCATTGAATCCCATAAGTTTTGGTATGCTGTATTTTCATTTTCATTTGCCTTGAGAAGTTCCCTAATTTTGCTTCTGATTTTACCATTATCCAATTAGTAAAAAGTATGCTAATTTTTTGTATGTTGTATGGTGGTGCCACATTTTGTTATAATTTTTCCATGTGAGTATCCCATTACTGCAGTACCATTTGTTGATTTATGTTTTGTTTTGTTTTGTTTTTCTGCTTTACTTGTTTGTTTTTTCAGAAGTGCATGTGCTGGGAATTGAACCTGAATCTTCTGCACAACAGGTAAAGGAGTATACTTTTTAATTTCAACATATTTGTGAGTTTTCATTTTTCCTCTATTATAGAGTTCCAGCTTCATTCCATTGTACTTGGAAAACATACATTGTTGGCTTGTAGTCAGAGGATATGTATTATATGATTTCCACATTTTCAATTTATTGAAACTTGTTTGGTTACTGAACATATGACCTATCCTGAAACATTTTCATGCATACTCAAGAAAAATAATTCCTTGGAGGACAGTGTTCTATATGTGTCTGTTAAATAGTTGGCTTAGTGTTAAAATTCAAGTCCTATATTTCCTTATTGATTTCATGATTAGATGTTTGATCCATAATGGAAAGTAGTGTGTTAAAATCTCCTACCTCTGGGAGAATCACCAATTTCTCCCTTCAATCTTGACAGTATTTGATTCACACATTTTGGGGCTCTGTTATTAGGTGTATTTTTATAATCATAGCATCTTCCTGGTAAACTGAACAGTTTGCAACTGATTTTGTAAATACAAAAGAGTAAATGGAAAAAAGTTGTAAAAATTTGAATTAGATTTCAGGGAAATGATGGAAAAAATAGAGTGCATGAATATAATGATTATTACTGTCCCTGAAGAGGAATAAAAAAGCAAGGGGCTAGAAAGACTACTTGAGGACATAATTGGGGAAAATTTACCAACCTCTAAAAGTATATAAATATACAAGTCAAAGAAGCCCAACTAAATCCAAAAAGAATGAATCCAAATAAGTCATCCCCAAGATGCACACTAATCAGACTGTCAATTGTTGAAGAGAAGCAGAAAATCCTGAAAGCAACAAGAAAAAAGCAATCTACTACATACAAGGGAAACCTCAAAAGCTTGATTTTAACTACTCAACTGCCACTATGTAATGTAGGTGAGAAGCCATATTTAAGAACCTGAAAGAGGAAATCGTTCAGTGAAGAATTCTGTACCTAGTCAAATTCTTCAGAACTGAGAAGGAATTTAACGTTTTCACATATAGACAAACATAGAGAGAATTTGTCAACAAGAATCTGGCTCTACAAGAAATACAAAAAGGGAGTTCTGCTGGCTGAAAAAAAGACAGAGGAGGGAGATTTTGATGAGGGCATGGAAAGTGGGAAAAGAATATATAGTTCTAACAAATAAAATCCAAATTGTAAAATGGTGGATTCAAGAACTGCCTTTACAGTAAACGTTGAATGTTAATGGACTGAACTTACTAATTAAAAGATACAGATTGGCAGAATGAAGAAACATAATCCACCTGCTGAAAGCAGTGAAACAAACAGAAATTTGCGCACCAATGGTCATAGCAGTATAACTAACAATTGCAAAGAGATGGAAACAATCCCAGGGCCCATCAACAGATGAGTGGATTAACAAAATGTGGTATATACATACAATGGAATATTATACAGCAGCAAGTATGAAGCACTTGGCAAGATGGATGAGTTTTGAAGGCATAATGCTGAGTGAAATTAAGCCAGACATAAAAAGGACACCATATGATTCCAATTTTATAGACATGGTAAAGCAAAATTGAAGGCTTATAATATAGAATACAAGGGGCCTAGAGATACATAGAAATTAGACATGGCTGAGTGTTGTTAATGAGGCTGAACTCAAATCTAAGGAAATAGATAAAAGTAAAGGCAATTCACTAATGGGTCTATAAGTAATAATATTATAATGAAGGTGAACATGATTGAAATGGCTTGTATAGAGCCATGAGTCACACTGTTTAACACTACAAATATAAATAAATTCTTGCATGAACTACTTCAAAGGTATGAATCTCTGCAATGACTATAGTTTCAGATTTTATTCAGAAACTGCTATTGCATACTATGGGATATTTTTAACAATAACATCAGAGGTTAATAATGAGGGAGAGAGAAAAGAGCTAAGGGGAGGTTTAGATTTTCCACTTGGTGAGGGTGTGTTCATTCCTTATCTTTCTGTTGGGAGCAATGAAATTATCAAAAATTTTGATAATTGACAGGTTGTTGACAATGAATATTATACATGTATGATGTCTACTGAATGGAGGTGGCTTAAGAATACATTGACTGAGACATAGGTTGGTGAATGATATTGTGTACATATGATTGAATATTGTGCTGCTACCAAAAGGAATGAAATTGTGAAACATGCAGCATTGTGAGTGAGCCTGTGGGAAATTTGATGAGGCAAATAAGCCAGAAGCAAAAGAATGATTATTATGTGGTCTCCTTTAGAAATACTTAGAAGAAAGAAAAAAAGGGCCTAAAATGTAAGTTCTTATAGCAGTCACATTTAGCCTGGAGTGATAACTATTATTTTTGGATTTTGAGAGTCTGTTTTATATTTGTATAACATGGGATGTATAATCAAGGATGAAGCCTATCAGGTCAGGATAGAGGTAATTCAAAATACAGAGATAAGTAAAATATTGTTTATATTTTAGAACCCCATCAGTGCTTTGAGACAAACAAAAGAATGCTTATTTTTGCCCAGAGACTAAATTTTCTTTGGCACCTAATCTAACTCATCCTATCTGGAGAGGTAATTTTAAAAATTGAAATACAGAGAGCCCAAAAAAAGAATGAAGACCTTCAACCCTGTATAGATTAAGGAAATGCCTGGATATATCCCAGAGTATATTAAGTAGATATAATCAAAAAGAATTTGTGAAGCCCCTTGAGGGATGGGAAAAAAAACATTGAACTCTTAAACTTTAACACTGGGAAAACCCTGTTACTGTGAAAAATATTTGGGACCCCCAAATCAATAAGCCAAGCACTTAATCTTGAAACTTGATCTTTTGATGTGTATGTAGATACTGGAGAAGCTTAGTCTACCATAGCTATCCCTAAGAATTATTTCCAAAAGACCTATTTTGTGTCCTCTTTGTCTCAAAACCAAACCCTGCAGGTGAAACCACTCCCCTTCCCCCATGTGGGACATTACACCCAGAGGTGAAAGTCTCCCTGGAAGTTTGGGAGATGACTCCCAGGGATGAGTCTGGCCCTGGGTCCACGGGATCAATAATGCCATCCTCATCAAAAGGGTAAAAAGAAGTGCAACGAACAAGGTGTCAGTGGCTGAGTGAGATGAAATACAGCCAAGAGGCTACTCTAGAAGTCACTTATATGCAAGCTTCAATTAGATATTGCTATATATGATTCCTTGCCAAATACCAACCAAAACCAGTCCTGCCAAACCTAAAGAAAACCTATGTTGTTATATAAGATTCTACAACTGTTCCATTCATAAAGGTAACTTTCCAGAAAACTAAAACCTACAGATGGGTCCCTGGACAAGATAAGCCCTGAAATTCAAAGGGGCCAGCCTCTCCAGAATATCATCTAGTTCCAGTCCCCTAAACCATATTACTGACAGCTCCTTTCAACATGAAAATGTTAGAATAGGGATAGCCCAAATACCCCTAAAGAGTGGTAGAAAGATCAAAGGTGATGTTGGGGTGATACCAAGATTGTAGGGTTTAACAAATGAGTATGACTGCTGAATAATTACACTGATATTTTTAAATCTCCAGTACCTTAGAGCAGCTAGAAGTAAAAACCAAAAATGATGCAATTTTTCACCATTCCCAACTCTGAAATTTGATTGATAACTAATTATCTTGATGAGATTTCAAATATATTACTTTAATGCATATATGCTATTTTTCACAAAAAATACATATTTTTTCTAACCTTCAGTGCTTTGAAGCAGCTAGAAGGAAAAATCTGAAAGAGTGGAATGATAACCATATCATCTCTGAAATCTGTTCTGTATCCACTTCTTGAAGTATACTTTGAAAATCATTGCTTTTTTTTAAACTTTTCTTTGTATATATGTCATATTTATCAATAAAAGATGTTTTAAAAAGGAAATATAACTCAGCTATATGCTGCTTACAAAATACTCATCTTAAGCACAAGAATGCAAAGAGATTGACAGTGAAAGGATGGAAAATGATTCTCCACACAAGCTGTAACCAAAGGAAGCAGAAGTAACCATACTAATACCAGACAAAATGGACTTTAAATATAAAGATATCATGAAACAATCATATACATTAATAAAAGAAATAATTCACCAAGAAGGAATAGCAATCATCAATGTTTATGTTCCCAATCAAGGAGCTCCAAAGTATATGAATAAAGCATTGGCAAAACTGAAGGAAACAATAGATGTTTCAACAATAATAGTAGAAGACTTCAATACAGCACTCTAATCTGTAGACAGAACAACCAGACAGAGGATCAAAAAAGAAATAAAAAACTTAAACAATTTGATAAAAAATTAGACCCAATTAGGCTGTATATACCTCATTACACCCCACAACACCAGGATATACATTTTTCTCTAGTGCACACAGAATCTTCTCCAGGATAGATCATGTTGGAGCACAAAAGTTAAATGGTATGGAAGTTCACTAAGATAAAAGACAATGCCTCACCTGCTATAAGAGACATGTCAGAAGAGCAATAATTTCAAATTTAATGGCCCAAAATACTTACCTCCAAATTATGTATTTTAGTTCTGAAATAAGTTTGAAATGAGATGCTAAAAGAAAGTGAACGGGAAGGAAAGACTGGAGATGCAAAGATTATGGCAAAGGCTTAAAATAATGTTTATCAAGCATGGGAAATGGAAATGACCTGAAAAACCTAATAGGATTGCCTGGAATTTTAGAGAAACCCCCATAGTAGCTAGATGGCTAGGATCCTGGGGAATACTTATCATGTACCTTGGTAAAAGTGCCTCTCCTTGAAACCAGGAACTTCTAGCTGAAAGGAAAGTATGTCTGCAGTTAACTCTGTATCTATTTCAAAGCCTTAAACATGCCATTTAGGAATCCTCCAAAACAGGTAGCTGCTACAAGGAGTAGCTGACACTTAACTGTTAGATTTACCTGAAATAGCAATGTTTCTGGATGCCAGAGGAGTTTTAAGGCTGAGGGTGCCTGGAGACCAGGATTTAAGATAATGATCCATGTTGCAAAATGTTCCTGATGTCATAGAACCCCAGGCTAAATTCAAAGAAGGATGATGCTTTAACTACCTTTATATTCTGAGTAATAAAATAAATAGTTGCATGTATATGGCTTTGAAATAAGTTTAATAAAGTGTGCTCAATTAAAGTTGTTACTTATAATAGTAAAAACAATATAGTATTATTTAGTTAGCAGGTTCGGAGTTTTTTCTCTGCCACAGGAGTGACCAGTCAGGCCCTCTTCAGGAGTATTTTGAGGCTAATATATTTTGTCAAAGTAGTAAATGTTGTATCCAGGTTGAAGATTTGTGTGGAAATGTGCAAATCTTAATTAAAATATATCAATTATAGACAATAGATGAATCCTTAAAGAAGTGTGGAATTGTTCATGATTTTTCAGATTTTCTAAATAATATCAGTGGTCTCCAAGTCAATGAGATATTCCTTTAATGAATAATTCAAACAAGACCAAAACCCTCAAAAGATAAATAGAAAAAATGGCAATATTACTTTGATAAATTTCCATCTTCAGTACTGAAAAATCTGAATTAGTTATTAAAATAGCTAAAAAGATATTCAGTGATAGATGTCATAATTTAAACTAAGTTATTGAACAAACATCATTAATTTATCTATGAAGCCTGGAAATAATTTAAATAAAGTAGGAAAGAAATATCCTTGAGATAAAGTAATGGGACCCCAAAGAGCATGAGGAAAAAGGGTACTTTGTATTCTTATCTACTTATGAAAATTCCCTGTCATTTCTATGGCTTGAATTATGTAATAAAACATTTAACCTGAAAACAAAGAGTCCATGCCATCACAAACTTAAGCAGTTGGGATCAAACATTTCACTTTTTTCACACCCTCAGGCATTCCAGTTCAAATGTTCACTGAAAGAGTTTGTCAGTGAACGCTGATGGCTTTCATTTAACCACACTTGAACTGACTCAAGAAGCTCCAATGTATGCCAAACATTTCTTTACTGAGCACTGACTTTCTCAGAGTTCCAGAAATTCTATTCTCACTGGGAGTTTTCTTCAACATTATTCATAGAACATGGTCTAAAATCAAGAAAAAATGCCCAAATTGGAGTATCTTTCATTCTGTCAACACAGTTTCTGATCCTTTTCATATACCACAGTGTGATGTACAAAGGGGAGATAAACAGATCTGATGTATGCCATTCTGAAGTTCAGTCTGGGAGAGCAGACAGTCAAGAAAATATATAGGACAAAGGGATGTCAATATTTCAGGGTGTTGAAAACAGATGGCCATTCATACGTTAAAACTTTAACTTATGTGTGAGAGTACATAAAAAATGTTTATTTTGTATAAAATTTATATTTTGACTAGTGCATTTTCTAATATAACTTGCAAGACAGTTTAGTTGAACACCCTAAGAACATGGAACCTTAAAAAGAGCATGAGATTTTGTAGGTTTGTCCAGAGTGGTGCCCTGATAAATCCCAGAATGATTTGAACAGTGAATTAAAAAGTATTTGCAAAGTCCCCTTGGGGGAAAGGTGAGAAAGGGGGAAAATTCAACTTATGCACTCAGAGGAGGCCTGTTATTCTCACAAGCAATAAGGACAACCAAATCAACAGGCTGATCCCTCAACCTTGGGGTCTATTCATATGAAACCTATCCCTGCAAAGGATAGGCTAAGCCTACTTAAAATTAGGCTAAGGGCCACCCCTGAGAGAACCTCTTTTGTTGCTCAGATGTGGCCTATGTCTCAGCCAACGTGGCAAGCAAACTCACTGTCCTTCTCCTCTCTATGTTGGACATGGTTATGAGAGGTGTAAAACTTACTGAAAATGTGGGTCAGAAATCCTAGAATGAGCTGGGACTCAGCATCAAGAGATTGAGAAAAATTTCTCAACTGAAAGGGGAAAGAGAAAAAAGACAAAATAAGGTGTCAATGGCTGAGAGATTTCAAACAGAGTCAAGAAATTATCCTGGAGGTTATTCTTAAACATTATGTAGATATCCCCTTTTCAGTTTAAGGTATATTAGAGAGGTTAGAGGGAAGTCCTGGAAACTGTAGAGCTGGGTTGCAGTAAGCATATTTCTTTAAGATGATTGAATAATGATATAGCTTTTGAAAAATGACAGTGTGATTGTAAAACCCTTGCTCTGATGTTCCTTTTATCTATGGTATGGACAAATGAGTAAAAAATATGGATTAATAATGAATAAATAACTAATAAGGGGAACAAATGTTAACATAGACTTTATAGAGGGAAATACTAGTGGTCAATGAGAGTGAGGGGTAATGGGTATGGTATGTATTAGTTTTTTCTTTTTCCTTTTTATTTCTTTTTCTGGAGTGATGCAAATATTTTAAGAAATGATCATGATGATAAATATACTGGTATGCAATGATATTGTGAGCTATTGATTGCACACCAAATATGGAATGTTCATATGTTAAGAATGTTCATATTTGTATGTTGTTTAGTTTCATCAATAATTTTTTTTAAAAAGAGAGAAAATAATGCATGCAATCTAATAGAACTCGTCCACTGCCCAGAGCCCGGCCGACGCGGCAGTGGCGGCACCTCTGGGTCAGGAAACCCCAGGGAGGGTCCAGTGTCCCATCACTTCCAGGCCACCAGGCTTCTGGCAGGCGGAGGCCGATCGGCATGCCCAGCATGGAAGGCATTGATCTCAGCTGTCAGGGAACGGAGCCGCCAGACGTCCTGCCCGACCCCCAACACCCCAAGCGCGACCGGCTAGCCGACACCCGGGGCACCGGCTGGGCTTTCCTGCCAGCGCTGAGGGCAACAGAGCCGCGTGGTCTCTACGACTCTTGAGAGGACTGGCGGTGCACGGCGAAAGTCAGGGGTGTTTGAGAAGGGCTGCCTCGTGTCCTGCCGGGTGGGACGTCCCCGCTTCAGGGATCAGTTTTCTGCTGAGTCGCTTCCCAGGTCCCAGGCTGCAGCCTGGCCCCGGACGGTGCTGCACCCAGCCCGGGGGGCCAAGCGGCAGGGAGCGCTGGCCGTTTGGGAACGGTGGTGCGGAGACACTGCACCCCGGCAACCGTGTGTCCGTCGGGTGTGCGGGATGGCGAGACCGGTGGGGGACGGCTGGCAGGAGGGGTCAGGTTGCTGGAAGGGACCCCAGAGAGTTGGACTGCATGCAGTGTGGCAAGGTGCACGGCCCTGAGCGTGCCCGATGTGGCGGGGTGCGGGTGAGAGGCCGACCGAGGGCGACACTGGCACAGGGTGGGCGGCCAGCAGGGCCCTGCGGTCCGGAGCCGGACAGCAGGTTGAGGAGCGCCCCTCACCACAGTGCCAGCGAAGCCACGCAGCCCTCCCCAGCCTCGGCTCTTGGGACTGCCGGGGGTGCACCTCGGCGCTAAGTTCTGTAATTGTTTCAGTGCTCATGCTCGCGGTTGAGTGACGTAGCTGAGCAGGGTCAGGCGTGGTTCGTGCTTGGATGGGAGACCGCCTGCCTTTTGCATCTGATTGCAGGTATCTCGAGTCAATTGACGGTGACAGGCAACTCATTACCGGAATTACCGGGGGGGGGGGGGGGGGGGGAAGAATCGAATGATTGCAAACTGGCCACACCTGTGCTGAGGGTGCCAGTCCGGGGAATGCGGCGCCTTTGGAATCGATCTGTGTCTATCAACTGCACTCTCTCTAAGCTTTTGCAAAATTATTTTTTTCCTGAAACATTACACCAGTGCATTCCCTCAAGGTGGATAATCCGCGGCTCGCAGAATCGTCACAGTGGTGTGGATAAAGAACCGAGATCATTTGGAAGGATCGGAGAAAAATTCATAAGGAGTAAAGGCTCATCCAAGCCATGCCCTTTCTCCCTCCTTCTCATTCACCACTGGGATATGCACATAGACAATTTGCTTTACCATTCCTGCTCTCTATTATTTTTTCATTCTTTCTCCACCCCATTTTGCATATCCACCCAGAACCCACAGGAAAGTAGCAGCAGAAAATAACAGATTTCCCAAGACCACAGTCACATTGTAAAAGTTGAGTGTTTCCAGGATCATCCTCAAGCGTCAAGGCTTGGGGAACAGGACTCAACAGTTTCAAGTAATTCCCTCCAGCCTCTTCACTCCACCATGAATGAAAATCGGACGTCCGTTGAATGCCTATGCATCACCAGCAGGATAACATCAGGACTGCTTGAAATCTCTTGGCCACGGAATCCTCCCTTTCTCTCAGTTCTCTTTTCCCCTTTGGGTCCAGCAGGCCTTCTCATCCTCTAGACGCTGGGTAACGACTTGTCCAGAGAGTTCTGTCCCATTTTTCCAGGGAGATTTGCATCCCTGGGGGTAGGTCCTGCATGGCGGGAGGGGAGCAGTGAGTTCACCTGCTGAGTTGGCCGAGAGAAGGCAAGCTCCTGTGAGCCAGAAAAGGCGATGACTGGCAGGATGCAATGGAGAGGCTGGAGGGAAGTGCCTGAAAATGTAGAGCTGTGTTCCAGTGGCCACGTTTCCTGAAGATTATTGCATAATGATATAGAATTCACAATAAGACCGTGTGATTTGGAAAGCCTTCTGTCCGTTGTTCCGCTTTTCCACCTTGACAACAAACGGGTAGGACATATGGAGTAAGAGAGAATAACAGGGGAAAGAAATGTTAAGATCAATTTCAGTTGCAGATGCTAGTGATCAGTGAAAGGGAGGGGTAAGGGGTATGGTATGTATAAACGTTTTTCCATTTTCTTTTTGTTTCTTCTTCTGAGCAGATGCAAATGTTCCAGGAGATGATCATAAAGATGAACATGCAACTCTGTGATGATATCATCAATCACTCACTGTATAAGAAGAACGGAACGATTGAAACAGGAATTTTGTCAGGCATTAGTTTGGTTGGTTTTTTTTTGTATTTAGAAAAAGAAAATAAAACAGGAAAAATAAAAGGAAATAATCACAGGGGCCACAGCCCCAACGTCACAAAGGTCTGCTGCAGTCAGTCAGGGGGAGGGGCCGAGGGAGGTGGAGATGAGCAAGAGGCCCCGCCCTCGGTGCAGCCACCGGGCAGACGCTGCGCTGGCAGCACCTGCGGGTCAGGGAACCCCAGGGAGGGTCTGGTGCCCCAGCGCTCCAACAGCCCAGGCTGCCGGCAGCCGGAGGCCAATCCTTGTATCTGATGCTACTTTGATCTACCTTGTCAACAGACAGGTACAACGTATGGAATCAAAGTGAATAAAAGGGCGAACAAATGCTAAAATCCATTCAGTTGGAAAAGCTCGAGATCAAAGAAAGAGAATGGTAAGGGACATGACACGTATTCATTATTTTCTGTTTATTTTTTATTTCTCCTTCTGGATGGATGCAAATGTTCCAAGCAATGATCATGATGATGAATATGCAACTATGTGATAAAATAGGGAATTACTCATTCGAGACACAAAGCCGAATGATCAAAATAGGAATGTTTGCATTTGTTTCTTGTCTTTTGATATTTGAAGAAATAAATTAAAACAAAAAAAAAAAGAGAAAATCATCACAGGTGCCGCAGCCCCGGCGTCACAAAGGTCTGTTGCAGTCAGTCGGGGGCAGGGGCAGCGGGAGGGGAAGCTGAGCAGGAGGACTCGCCCACTGCCCAGAACCCGGCCAATGCGGCGGTGGCGTCACCTCTGGGTCAGGGAACCCCTGTGAGGGTCTGGTGGCCCAGCGCTCCAGGCTTCTGGTAGCCAGAGGCCAATCCTTGTATGTGATGCTCCTTTGATCTACCTTGTGAACAGACAGGTACAACATATGTAATCAAAGTGAATAAAAGGGCCACCAAATGTTAAAATCCTTTCAGCTGGAAATGCTTGTGATCAAAAAAAGGGAGGGGCAAGGGACATGGTACGTATTAATTTTTTTCTGTTTATTTTTTATTTCTCCTTCTGGATGGATGCAAATGTTCCAAGCAATGACCATGATGATGACTCATTGCAATGTTACTGTTAACTATAGACTCTAGTTTTAACTGATAGCGGTTTTTGATATACCATTCCATTTTCAACACCTTGCAATGTTGACATGAATTTGTTCTCCCTCATGTAAAAGCATTATTGTATTTGTACACTTATTCATCATTAGTTTCGATTCTATGTTTCACTATGTTATACATTCTTTATCTTTATGTGACATCTTTTCTTCTGGTGTCACAAATGTCCTGGCTTTCCACTTTCTAACATAGTCACACTCACTTTTGTTCAATGAACTTAAAATATTGCACTACCATTCATACTACCCTGCTGTCCTTTTCTGAATCTATAAAATCAATCCTGCAGAACATTCTGTAGTCCTTCTGCATCAAATGCCTTCCTTCTATTCTTTTCCTATATCCTGAAAACCTATGTTCTCAACTTTAACTCACAAAGTTTGTTCATTAATTTTAGCTCACTTTGGTGAGACCATAGAATGTCTGTCCTATTGTTTCTGGATGATTTCACTCAATATATTGTCCTCAAGTTTCATCCATGTTATTGCATGCTTCATGACTTTTTCTGTCTTGCAGCTGGGTAATATACCATCATATGTATGTATTGCCGTATATTGACCAACCCATCTGATCATGGGCATTTGGACTGTTTCCATCTCTTGGTAATCATGAATAATGCCACTATAAACATCAGTGTGAAAATGTCCATTCCATTTCTTGCCATTTGTTCTTCAGAATATGAACGTAGTGATGAGATTGTTGACTCATATGGCAATTCAATACTTAGCTTCATGAGGAATTTCCAAAATGCCTTCCAGAGTTATTGCAACATTGTACATTCTCACCAACAGTGAGTAAGTTTGCATCTTTCTCCACATCCATTCCAGCACTTGTCATTTTCTTTTTTTTATACTGGCTGTTCTGGTAGGTATGGGAAGATATCTCATTGTGGTTTACATTTACATTTTTGTAATAGCCAGGGAAGTTCATAATTTTTCATGTGTTTTTGAGCTATTTGTATTTTCTTTTTAAAAAAGTATTTGTCCAAGTCTTTTGTCCATTTTCTATTTTTTCTGTGTTCTTTGTCAGGTTATAGTATCTCTTTTTATATTCTGAATATTAAACCTTTATCTGAAGTACAGATTCAAATATTGTGCTGCAATGCATAGGCTGCCTTTTTACTTTACTGAGAGTCCTTTAATGCATAAAAGTACTCTATTATGAGGATATTCCATTTGTCTACATTTTCTTTCATTGTTCTTGGTTTGAGTGTAAGTTATAGGAAATAAGTTAATGCTTCATAAGGTGTGAGATATGGCTCCTCTTTCATTCTTTTGGATATGGTTATCACATTCTCCAACACCTTTTATAGCAGAGGTTTCTCTGTCCCTGTTGATTTGCATTGAATTCCTTATTAATAATCAATTTCCATAGATTAAAGAATCTATTTCTGAATACACAATTTTAATAAATTTTTCAGTATATGTACCTTTATTCCAGTACCATGCTCTTTTGACCACTGTAGTTTGTAATATGCTTTAAAGTCAGGTAGGGTGACACCTCCCTCTTCATTCCTCTTCCTTAAGATACTTTTAGCTATTTGGGACACCCTAAATTTTGAAATAAATTTTCTTGTTGGTTTCTCCTATTTTAGGAAATAAGTTGTTGGGATTTTAATTGGTGTTGCATTTAATCTATAAGTCAATTTGGGTAGAATATGACATTTTACTGCATTTCAGCTCCCAATCCATGAGCATTGTGTGTACTTCCTTGATTTATTTTTGTAATTTCTTGTAGTTTTCTGTATGTAAGACTTTTGTGGGCTTGGTTAAATTTATTCCTATATTTATTCTTTTTTGGTTGCTACTGTAAATGGATTTTTTTCTTGAGTACTTCCTCAGACTGTTCCTTTCTAGTGTATAGAAACACTATTATTTTTTGCAAATTGAACTTATACATTTCCCATTTTTTTGTATTGATTTATTAGCTCTAGTAACTTGGGTATAGATTTTTCAGGATTTCCTATGTATAGTGTCATGCCATCTGCAAACAGTGATATTTCATTTCTTCCTTTCCAGTTTTGATCTCTTTTATCTCCTTTTCTTCTCTAATTGTACTGGCTAGAACTTTCAGCACAATGTCGCATAACAATATTAGCAGGGGGCATTGTTCTTTTTCTTCATTTCAGTGGGAAATCTTTCAGTCTTTCCCCATTGAGTATGATATAGGCTCTGGATTTCTCATATATTCCCTTTATCATATTGAGGAAATTACCTTCTATTTCTGAGATTTGAAGTGTTTTTATCAAGAAAGGATTCTGAATTTTCTCAAATGCCTTTTCTACATCAATCATGTAATTTTTCTGCTTTGATTCTTAGATGTTTCTTACATTGTTTTTCTTGTGTTAAACAAGCTTTGCATACCTAGAATAAATCCCACTTGGTCAGGGTGTACAATTCTCTTAATGTGACACTGAATTTAATTTGCAAGTATTTTTTGAAGGTTTTTGCTCTGAATCCATGAAAGGAAATTGTCATTTTCTTTTCTGGTAGTATTTTTCACTGGCTTTGGTGTTAAGGTGTATTCATGTCAAAGAATGTGTTTGGTAGCTTTCCCTTCTCTTCAATTTTTTGGAAGTGTTTGAGCAGGCTTGCTACTAATTCTTTCTTGAGTGCCTGGTAGTCGCTACACGTGAAGCCATCTGGTCCAAGACTTATTTTTTTAGGATGTTTAAATTGACTGATTCAATCACATTAATTGTGATGGGTTTGATGAAGTCTTGTAATTCTTTTTGAGTCAATGTTGGTTTACATGCTTTTCTAAGAAGTTGCCCATGTTGTCTATGTTCTCTAGATTTTTAGCATATAGTTGCTCATATTATCCTCTCATAATGTCCTTTATTTCTGTGGGTCAATAGTTATGTCTGTAGTCCCATTTCTAATTTTATTGATTTGCATCCTTTTTCTTTTTTTTTCTTTTTCTATTTTTTGGTCAGCTTAGCTAATGGCCTATCTTTTTTTTTATTTTCTCAAAGAGCATATTTTGGTTTTGTTGATTCTGTCTAACTTTTTCATGCTCTCAATATTATTTACTTGTGATCTAGCTAATTATTTCTTTCCTTCTGCTTGCTTTGAGATTAGTTTGCTCTCCTTTCTCTCATTCCTCCAGGTGAACAGCTATTTCCTCAGTTTTTGGTCTTTTTTCTTTTTTTAATATCACATTTTTGGTAATAAAATTCCCTCTGAGCATCCCACAGTTTTTATATGTTGTATATTTTATTTTCATTTGCCTCAATGTATTCATTAATTTGTCTTGTAATTTTTCCCTTGAAATTTCTTGTAATTTTGAAAGTATGTTTTTTAGCCATCATGTCTTTGTTAATTTTCATATTGATTTCCAACTTCTTTCCATTATAATCTGAGGAAGAGTTTTATATATTTTCAGTCTTCTAAATTTATTGAGACTTGCTTTGAGACCAAACACGTGGCCTAACTTGGACAATGAGCTATGAGTCCATGAGAGAAAAATATGTCCTGCTTTTGTGTTTCTTTGTGTTGTATAAATTTTTAGTAAATCTAGTTAACTTATCATATTACTCTAAATCACTCTTATCTTACTGATCCTTTGCCTAGTTGTTCTATCCATTGAGAGCAGTGTATTGAAGTCTTCAACTATCATGGTAGATTATATCTACTTCTCCCATCAGTGTTGTCACTGAGTACCTCATGTATTTTGGGGCACTCTGACTCAGTGCATAAATATTTATAATATTGTTCTGTCTTCTTAATCAATTATCCATTTTATTAATACATAGTGTCCTTCTTTGTCTCTTTTAATTGTTTTACATTGAAGACTAATTTGTCTGATATTAGTATAGCTAGCTCACATTTTCAGGTTGTTGTATTTATGAAATATCTTTTTGCATCCTTTCACTTTCAACCTATTATTGTCCTTGGTCTAAGGTAAGTCTTTTTTAGACATATACAGATGGTTCCTATATTTTAATCCTTTTTGTCTATGTATTTTTTTCACTTTTTTCAATTTTTAAAAATATTTTCATTGATAATTTACAACATACAAACATCCTTAAATACAAACACTTCATATATAGTGTACAAACAATGGTTCACTATATAATCACATGGTTGTATATTCATCACCATGATCATATTTTAGAATATTTGCATCACTCCTAAAAAAAAAATAAAAAGAAAATACTCACCCATACCATGCCCTTCACCACTCCCTCTCACTCACCACTAGTGTTTCCATCTACTCAAAAGATTTTTCTAATTTATTTTTTAATTAAAAAAATAAGGAAACAAAATAAAACAACATTCATAATCAGTAATTCACAATATCATCACTTAGTTGCATATTCATCATTTCTTAGAACATTTGCATTAATTCAGAAAAAGAAATAAAAAGACAATAGAAAAAGAAATAAAATGAACATAGGAAAGAAAAAAAAATTATACCTACCATACCCCTTACCCCTTGCTTTCATTGATCACTAGCATTTTTTTATTAATAAAAAAAATTACTAACACAACATTTAGAAATCATTCCATTCTACATATGCAATCAGTAATTCTTAATATCATCACATAGATGTATGATCATCATTTCTTAGTACATTTGCATCAATTTAGAAAAAGAAATAGCAAAACAACAGAAAAAGAAATAAAATGATGATATAGAGAAAAAATAAAAATAAAAAATGCAAAAAATATATAAAAAAAACAAAAAAACCAGACAAACAAAAAAAAACCTATAGTTCAGATGCAGCTTCATTCAGTGTTTTAACATAATTACATTACAATTAGGTAGTATTGTGCTGTCCATTTTTGAGTTTTTGTATCTAGTCCTGTTGCACAGTCTGTATCCCTTCAACTCCAATTACCCATTATCTTACCTTGCTTTTAACTCCTGATGGTCTCTGTTACCAATGACATATTCCAAGTTTATTCTCGAATGTCAGTTCGCATCAGTGGGACCATACAGTATTTGTCCTTAAGTTTTTGGCTAGTCTCACTCAGCATAATGTTCTCTAGGTCCATCCATGTTATACATGCTTCATGAGTTTATTCTGTCTTAAAGCTGCATAAAATTCCATCGTATGTATATACCACAGTTTGTTTAGCCACTCGTCTGTTGATGGACATTTTGGCTGTTTCCATCTCTTTGCAATTGTAAATAACGCTGCTATAAACATTGGTGTGCAAATGTCCATTCGTGTCTTTGCCCTTAAGTCCTTTGAGTAGATACCTAGAGATGGTATTGCTGGGTCATATGGCACTTCTACATTCAGCTTTTTGAGGAACCGCCAAACTGCCTTCCACAGTGGTTGCACCATTTGACATTCCCACCAACAGTGGATAAGTGTGTCTCTTTCTCCACATCCTGTCCAGCACTTGTCATTTTTTGTTTTGATGATAATGGCCATTCTGGTGGGTGTGAGATGATATCTCATTGTGGTTTTGATTTGCATTTCTCTAATGGCCAAGGACATTGAGCATCTCTTCATGTGACTTTTGGCCATTTGTATTTCCTCTTCTGAGAGGTGTCTGTTCAAGTCTTTTTCCCATTTTGTAATTGGGTTGGCTGTCTTTATGTTGTTGAGTTGGACAGTCTCTTTATAAATTCTGGATACTAGACCTTTATCTGATATGTCATTTCCAAATATTGTCTCCCATTGTGAAGGCTGTCTTTCTACTTTCCTGATGAAGTTCTTTGATGCACAAAAGTGTTTAATTTTAAGGAGCTCCCATTTATTTATTTCCTTCTTCAGTGCTCTTACTTTAGGTTTAAGGTCCATAAAACCGCCTCCAATTGTAAGATTCATAAGATATCTCCCTATATTTTCCTCTAACTGTTTTATGGTCTTAGACCTAATGTTTAGATCTTTGATCCATTTTGAGTTAACTTTTGTATAGGGTGTGAGATACGGGTCCTTTTTCATTCTTTTGCATATGGATATCCAGTTCTCTAGGCACCATTTATTGAAGAGACTGTTCTGTCCCAGGTGAATTGGCTTGACTGCCTTATCAAAGATCAAATGTCCATAGATGAGAGGGTCTATATGTGAGCACTCTATTCAATTCCATTGGTCGATATATCTATCTTTATGCCAATACCATGCCATTTTGACCACTGTGGCTTCATAATATGCCTTAAAATCTGGCAGTGTGAGACCTCCAGCTTCATTGATTTTCCTCAAGATACTTTTAGCAATTCGGGGCACCCTGCCCTTCCAGATAAATTTGCTTATTGGTTTTTCTATTTCTGAAAAACAAGTTGTTGGGATTTTGATTGGTATTGCATTGAATCTGTAAATCAATTTAGGTAGGATTGACATCTTAACTATATTTAGTCTTCCAATCCATGAACAGGGTATGCCCTTCCATCTATTTAGGCATTCTGTGATTTCTTTTAACAGTTTTTTGTAGTTTTCTTTTTATACGTCTTTTGTCTCTTTAGTTAAATTTATTCCTAGATGTTTTATTCTTTTAGTTGCAATTGTAAATGGAATTCGTTTCTTGATTTCCCCCTCAGCTTGTTCATTGCTAGTGTATAGAAATGCTACAGATTTTTGAATGTTGATCTTGTAACCTCTTACTTTGCTGTACTCATTTATTAGCTCTAGTAGTTTTGTTGTGGATTTTTCCAGGTTTTCAACGTGTAGTATCATATCGTCTGCAAACAGTGATAGTTTTACTTCTTCCTTTCCAACTTTGATGCCTTGTATTTCTTTTTCTTGTCTAATTGCTCTGGCTAGAACCTCCAACAGGATGTTGAATAATAGTGGTGATAATGGACATCCTTGTCTTGTTCCTGAACTTAGGGGGAAAGTTTTCAATTTTTCCCCATTGAGGATGATATTAGCTGTGGGTTTTTCATATATTCCCTCTTTCATTTTATGGAAGTTCCCTTTTATTCCTATCCTTTGAAGTGTTTTCAACAGGAAAGGATGTTGAATCTTGTCAAATGCCTTCTCTGCATCAATTGAGATGGACATGTGATTTTTCTGCTTTGATTTGTTGATATGGTGTATTGCATTAATTGATTTTCTTTGGTTGAACCATCCTTGCATACCTGGGATGAATCCTACTTGGTCATGATATATAATTCTTTTAATGTGTTGCTGGATTCAATTTGCTAGAATTTTGTTGAGGATCTTTGCATCTATATTCATTAGAGAGATTGGCCTGTAGTTTTCTTTTTTTGTAATATCTTTGCCTGGTTTTGGTATGAGGGTGATGTTGGCTTCATAGAATGAGTTAGGTAGCTTTCCCTCCACTTTGATTTTTTTGAAGAGTTTGAGCAGAGTTGGCACTAATTCTTTCTGGAATGTTTGGTAGAATTCACATGTGAAGTCGTCTGGTCCTGGACTTTTCCTTTTTGGAAGCTTTTGAATGACTGATTCAATTTCTTTATTTGTGATTGGTTTGTTGATGTCATCTATTTCTTCTTGAGTCAAAGTCGGTTGTTCATGCCTTTCTAGGAACTTGTCCATTTCATCTACGTTGTTGTTTTTATTAGCGTAAAGTTGTTTATAGTATCCTGTTATTACCTCCTTTATTTCTGTGAGGTCAGAAGGTCTCCTCTTCCATTTCTGATCTTATTTATTTGCATCCTCTCTCTTCTTCTTTTTGTCAATCTTGCTAAGGGCCCATCAATCTTGTTGATTTTCTCATACAACCAACTTCTGGTCTTATTGATTTTCTCTATTGTTTTCATGTTCTCAATTTCATTTATTTCTGCTCTAATCTTTGTTATTTCCTTCTTTTGCTTGCTTTGGGGTTAGTTCGCTGTTCTTTCTCCAGTTCTTCCAAGTGGACAGGTAATTTCTGAATTTTTGCCTTTTCTTCTTTTCTGATATAGGCATTTAGGGCATAAATTTCCCTTTTAGCACTGCCTTTGCTGCATCCCATAGGTTTTGATATGTTGTGTTTTCATTTTCATTCACCTTGAGATATTTACTAATTTCTCTTGTAATTTCTTCCTTGACCAAGTCGTTGTTTAAGAGTGTGTCATTGAGCCTCCACGTATTTGTGAATTTTCTTGCACTCTGCTTATTATTGATTTCCAACTTCATTCCTTTATGACCCGAGAAAGTGTTGTGTATGATTTCAATCTTTTTAAATTTGTTGAGACTTGCTTTGTGACCCAGCATATGGTCTTTCTTTGAGAATGATCCATGAGCACTTGAGAAAAAGGTGTATCCTGCTGTTGTGGGGTGTAATGTACTATAATTGTCTATTAAGTCTAGCTCATTTATTGCAATATTCAAATTCTCTGTTTCTTTATTGATCCTCTGTCTAGATGTTCTGTCCATTGATGAGAGTGGCAAATTGAAGTCTCCAACTATTATGATAGATGTGTCTATTTCCCTTTTCAGTGATTGCAGTGTATTCCTCATGTATTTTGGGGCATTCTGATTCGGTGCATAAATATTTATGGTTGTTATGTCTTCTTGTTTAATTGTTCCTTTTATTAGTAGATAGTATCCTTCTTTGTCTCTTTTAACTTTTTTACATTTGAAGTCTAATTTGTTGAATATTAGTATAGCTACTCCTGCTCTTTTCTGGTTGTTATTTGCATGAAATATCTTTTCCTAACCTTTCACTTTCAGCCTATGTTTATCTTTGGGTCTAAGATGTATTTCCTGTAGACAGCATATAGAAGGATCCTGTTTTTTAATCCATTCTGCCCGTCTATGTCTTTTGATTGGGGAATTCAGTCCATTAACATTTAGTGCTATTACTGTTTGGGTAATATTTTCCTCTACCATTTTGCCTTTTGTATTATATATATCATATCTGATTTTCCTTTTTTCTACACTATTCTACATACCTCTCTCTCCTGTCTTTTCATATCTGACTCTAGTGATCCCTTTATTATTTCTTGCAGAGCTGGTCTCTTCGTCTCAAATTCTCTCAGTGACTTTTTGTCTGAAAATGTTTTAATTTCTCCCTCATTTTTGAAGGACTATTTTGCTGGATATAGAAGTCTTGGTTGACAGTTTTTCTCTTTTAGTAATTTAAATATATCATCCCACTGTCTTCTAGCTTCCATGGTTTCTGCTGAGAAACCTACACATAGTCTTATTGGGTTTCCCTTGTATGTGATGGATTTTTTTTCTCTTGCTGCTTTTAAGATCCTCTCTTTCTCTTTGACCTCTGACATTCTAACTAGTAAGTGTCTTTGAGAACGCCTATTTGGTTCTATTCTCTTTGTGTTATGCTGCACTTCTTGAATCTGTAATTTTAGGTCTTTCATAAGAGTTGGGAAAGTTTCAGTGATAATTTCTTCCATTAGTTTTTCTCCTCCTTTTCTCTTCTCTTCTCCTTCTGGGACACCCACAACATGTATATTTGTGCACTTCATATTATCATTCAATTCCCTGAGCCCCTGCTCAAATTTTTCCATTCCTTTCCGTATAGTTTCTGTTCCTGTTTGGATTTCAGATGTTCCATCCTCCAGTTCACTAATTCTATCCTCCGTCTCTTTAAATCTACCATTGTAGGTTTCCATTGTTTTTTTCATCTCTTCTACTGTGTCTTTCAATCCCATAAGTTCTGTGATTTGTTTTTTCAGACTTTCCATTTCTTCTTTTTGTTCATCCCATACCTTCTTCATGTCCTCCCTCAATTTATTGATTTAGTTTTTGAAGAGGTTTTCCATTTCTATTCGTATATTCAGAATTAGTTGTCTCAGCTCCTGTATCTCATTTGAGCTATTGGTTTGTTCCTTTGACTGGGCCATGTCTTCAATTTTCCTGGTGTGATTTGTTATTTTTTGCTGGCATCTGGGCATTTAATCAGATTTCCTTGAGTGTGGGACCCAGCAGGTTGAAAGACTTTCCTGTGAAGTCTCTGGGCTATGATTTTCTTCTCCTGCCCAGTATGTGGTGCTTGTCTGTCTGTGGGTCCCACCAGTAAAAGATGTTGTGGCTCCTTTAACTTTGGAAGACTCTCACTGCTGAGTGTGTGGTGGAGACAGAGGAAAGGGTGTAGGTTGGTTTTACTGGCTTCAAATTGTGAAGTCCTGGGATCTGAATTCCTTGAGGGAGGGATTCCACCTGTGTTACGTTTCACCCCTTCCGCAGGGAAGGTTCAGGTGGTAGAGAGCCCTGAAAGCAGCCTGTTTCTGTGTTCAGGGCGGTTGCAACCTGTGTAATCCCAGCACTGAGCCCAGAGGCAATGAAGCCTCCATAGAAACAGCGGCAGAAGGCTCTGTTTCACCCCCTTTCCTCTTTTTCAATTAGCCCAATCAGCGGCTTCTGCCTTAATCAGTTTTGCCTGAGCTGAAGGCCTATTTTTAGTAGTCAGAAGTTGTTCATTAATGCCACTATTGGTGTTAAGTTGGGCTCAGTCTCTACTATTGTTGGAGACTCTTTCCTTTCCCTCCGGGAAGTCACCTATGGGGGAGGGTTGCCAGCCACCACAGCTTGGGGAACCGCTGTTCCGAGGCTCCCAGCCAGCCCGGGAAGCTGCGTGTGTGGAAGGGGCTGTGGTCGCCAGCCAGCACGGCTTTGGGGACCACAAATCCAAAGCTCCCAGACAGTCTGGGAAGCCACGCATTGGGGATGGGTGCCAGCCCCCATGGCTTAGGGACCCGCTGATCCAAAGCTCCCATCCAGCTTGGAACCACTGATCCAAGGTTCCCAGCTGGCCCAGGAAGCCACGTGTGTGGAAGGGGCTCTGGTCACCGGCCACCACAGCTTGGGGAACCGCCGATCCAAAGCTCCCAGCCGGCCCGGGAAGCCACACGTGGGGGAGGGGTGCCAGCCGCCGTGGCTTGGGGAACCACTGCTCCAAACCTCCCAGCCGGCCCGGGTAGGAGGGAGGGAGGGGCTCCGGCCACGACCCACCACAGCCTGGGGAAGTGCGTGCCTCTCGGGGACCTCACTGCAGTGGAGTCTCTTAGCCAGTCCAGTCATTCCAGTTCCAGGGGTATACTGTGTGTCTGATCTCTGTCGTGGCTCCAGGAGCTGTTCTGTACTGTTTCTAGTTCTTTAGTAGTTGTTCTGCAGGAGGGACTAAGACCCATGTGCCTTACTAAGCCGCCATCTTCTCCGGAAGTCTCGATCACTAGCATTTAAACTAAATTTATTTTAGCCTTTGTTCCCCGTATTACTTATTTTTATTCCGTATGTTCTACTCCTTTGTTGACAAGGTAGATAAAAGGAGAATCAGACACAAGGTTTTCACAATCACACAGTCATATTGTGACAGCTGTATCATTATTCAATCATCCTCAAGAAACATGGCAACTGGAACACAGCTCTACATTTTCAGGCAGTTCCCTCCAGCCTCTCCATTACATCTTGAATAACAAGATGATATCTACTTGATGCATAAGAATAACCTCCAGGATAACCTCTCGACTCTGTTTGGAATCTCTCAGCCATTGACAGTTTGTCTCATTTCCCTCTTCCCCCTTTTGGTCGAGAAGGTTTTCTCAGTCCTTTGATGCTAACTCTCAGCTCATTCTAGGGTTTTTATCAATCCCTTCATACTGAGTCTCTGTTCATTCCAAGATCTCTCTCCCAAGTTGCCAGGAGCCATGTCCCATGTAGAGAGGGGTAGGGTGGTGAGACTGCTTGTTGTATTGGCTGGAGAGAGGGGCCACATCTGAGCAACAAAAGAGGCTCTCTTGGGGGTGACTCTCAGACCTAAATTTTAAGTAGACTTGACCTCTCCTTTGTGGGATTAAGTTTCATATGAACAACCCCCAAGACTGGGGGTCCTGCCTATAGCTTTGGTTGTCCACACTGCTTGTGAGAATATCAAGAATACAACTTGGGGAAGTTGAATTTCTCCCTGTTCTCACCACTCCCCAAAGGGGGCTTTGCAGATACTTTTCCACTCACTATTGAATCACTCTGGGATTCATCGGGACATCACACTGGACAAACTACCAAAATCTCATGTCCTACCTGAGATTCCAACTAATTATGACATTCAATCAAACTATCTACATAAGTTATATTAGGAAATGCACCAGTCAAAATATAAATCTGTAACTAATAAATATTTTTTGTTTTAGTCTCACACAGAAGGTGACATTTTAAAATATTAATTACCATCTATTTTCAGTACACTGCAATAATGACATTCCTTTGTTCTTCCTCATGCAAAAACATTTTTAAAATTGTACCTTGTACATTTCACTATTATTATACACTCTATTGCCTAAGTATTTTGATTGGGGTGCTTAATATACTAATATTTAATGCTTTTACTGTAAAGGTGGTAATTTCTTCTACCAATTTGTATTTTAGATTTTATATCTCTCTCATTTTTACCTTCCCGATAGCCTTCATTTCTTTGCTCTTCTCTACAGCACTGTCTGCTGTCTTTTCCTATCTTCCTGCCATGCTCCCTTTAGCATTTCTTGTAAAGCAGTTCTCTTGCTATAGTCCTAATGTCTGCTTCTCTGAAAATATTTTAAATTTTTACTCAGTTATTAAGTTATGTTTCCTGAATATAAAATTCATGGTTTGTAACTTTTCTCTTTCATAATCTCAAATATATCATACCACAGCCTCAGCTGAGATATACATATATAGCTTTATCAATCTTCCTTTGTATGTGGTGGAGCATTTTTTAATTGTTGCTTTAAGAATTCTTTCTTTTGTTTTCAACATTTGAAAATCTGATTATTAAGTGCCTTGAAGTGAGTCTACTCAGATAACTTCTGTTTGCTCTAAATTGTGCTTCTTGGGCCTGAATTTTGTTTTACATAAGAGATGGGAAAATTTTTATGATTACTTCCTCCATTACTCTTTGTGTCCCTTTCCCATTCTGTTATTCTTCTGGGACCCCCATGACATGTATAGTCATGTATTAAATGTTGTCATTCCGTTCTGAGAGACACTGCTGATATTTTTCTATTCTTTTGTGTGTAGGATTTCAAATATTTGTCCTCTTCATTTGTCTCTTCGAATCTGCTGTTGGAAGTCTCCATAGTATTTTTCAACTATTTATTGTGTCTTCCATTCCGATAAGTGCTGCCACTCGTTTCTTTAATGTTTCGGATTTTTCTTTATGGTCCTCTAATATGTTCTTTATATCCTTCATCTCTTTTGTAATATCATCCTTAAAATCTTCGATTTGATTTTTGGTGTGATGTTGCAGTTCTTTTAAAAAATCCTTAGGATGGTGTGATGGTTGCTCAGTGGCAGAATTCTTGCCTATCATGCTGGAGACCTGGGTTAGATTCCTGGTGCCTGCCCCTGCCAAAAAAGAAAATCCTTAAATTGTTGTTTCAGCTCCTGTTTCTCATTTGTAATTACACATTTTTATTTGACTTTGGTTATATCTTCATTTTGATTCTGTGACTTGTACTTTTTTGCTGTATCTAACCATCTTATTTCCTTTTTCAACTTGTTCTGGAAGTTATTTCCCACTCTTACTTAGTGTTTCCTTATAGGTTGCTTTTCTTCTCTTTGTATTCTTTGGTATTCAGTTAAACTTATTCTTCACTTCAAACATAACTTCTCTTTTAATTTCTTCTCTTTAAATCAGATTTTTTCAATTCTTATTTTTTCTGCTTCTTGCTTTGTCTACATGAACCTTTTATTTCAATTAATGAGGTTCAATAAAAAAGGTTCATGTTTTTAGAGGTGGGTGTAATCAGTATTGAGTCTCCCTGAGGCTGAGAACTGGCAGTTTGTTAGACTTTCCTAGAAGTCCTCTGGATACTTTGCTTTTCCTATCCTTTCCATCAGAGAACATGTTCATCCCACAGCTACCCACCAGTATAAACTGATGTGGTACCTTTAATTACCAGCAGGTCCTTCCTGCCAGGGGCATTTTTGAGTTGGAGGTTAATTTAGGAGGCAAAATTAAGCTGTTTCTGACTCCCAGTCACTGGAGCCTGAAACCTCTGAAGCAGGTCCACCAATTTAGCTGCTATGCTGCCCCCTTTTACTAGGGAGAGATGCTCCCTTTATGGAATTATCCACCTCACTTGACTCATTACTTTGTCTCAGACCTATCTTAAATGCCTGGGTCCCTCAGACCTTTGAAAATGCCTGGGGCCTTCTCTAAGGAGCTACTTAGAATAGTTTGAGAAAAGAAGAAAAAAAAGGACAAACAAACCAACCAAAATAAATCCATTTTCACAGCTAATCTCCAGACTCCAAGTTTCATCACTCAAATGTTGGAGTTGGTACCTGGGATCTATGTGCCACCCTTCTTATGACTCACCTACTTTCCAGTTCTCTGAGCTTGGACAACTCCAAATCCTGTCTTTATTATTTTTTGTTTTATTTTACTTTATTTTCCCCATCACCCCTGCCTCCTCTCTGCGAGCATTTAAACTGCAATTAGAGCTTGGATGAGCAACCATCCTTGATGCTACTGAAGAGGGCTTCTTTTTCCTTCAGTTAGCAACTCCATAATACTCTACCAGGCCAGTGGAGGAGGGTCCTCAGACTGTATGGCTTGGGATGGATTCAGTTTGGCATGGATTCTTGGACATTCCACCCCCAACACTGGTGTATGATGTGTGTCCAGTCATTGACAGCTCCCAAACAGCCATTCCAGACAGTTCCTGTCTATTTCCTAGCTACCTTAGAGGACTAACTATATTCCATACCTCAAACCACTGCCATCTTGCCTGCCTCCTGGACCCTATATCCTAAATTAGTTTTTTAAAGTTTTTAAATGTGGACTGTAGACTTATTGTGCTTTTACAGGTGGAGACAATTACTTTTTAAAATTCTCTTAGATATATTTTAATGATTGCTACTGCAGGAAGATAATAGTTTTTAGAAAATTGAAGATGTTGAATTTCCTTAATGTTTTTATAAGTTATAACAATTAAAATAAAATCTCCTCCTTTTACGAGGTTGCAAACTTCTCATGTATTCTAACCATAGTTTCAACTCTTTGAACCATTTTTAAAAGTTCTGTCCTTTTTCCTCTTCACCTCTTCCCAAGTCAGATTGTGCAGTGGTCAATTGCAAGAGACTTACCTGTGCCCTTGGTCTCACTCTAACCAATAACAGAGGAAATGCTCCAATATTATTGCTGATTATGATATTTGCTGAAATTTTTCTGATGAACACTTTTCCTTTCAGCCTATGGACATTTCTGTTAAAAAATATTTTTCAAGCATCAGTAAAAGTTATCTAATATGTTAATTTGGTAAGTTTTTTCATAAAAATAGTTTTTTTCCATTTTTAGATTATTTCATTATTGTACTAAAAACTACTTAACAAATGTGTTAATATTTATGTGAGCCATAATCAGTGCTGAAATAAATAACTTAATTGCTAAAATTTTATTAATATATATATATATATTTATAGTTCAGGTGCAGCTTCATTCAGTGTTTTAACATAGTTACATTACACTTAGGTATTATTGTGCTGTCCATTTTTGAGTTTTTGTATCTAGTCCTGTTGCACAGTCTGTATCCCTTCAGCTCCAATTACCCATTATCTTACCCTGTTTCTAACTCCTGCTGGTCTCTGTTACCAATGATATATTCCAAGTTGATTCTCGAATGTCTGTTCACATCAGCGGGACCATACAGTATTTGTCCTTTAGTTTTTGGCTAGACTCACTCAGCATAATGTTCTCTGGGTCCATCCATGTTATTACATGCTTCATAAGTTTAGTCTGTCTTAAAGCTGCATAATATTCCATCGTAGGTATACGCCACAGTTTGTTTAGCCACTCGTCTGTTGATGGACATTTTGGCTGTTTCCATCTCGTTGCAATTGTAAATAATGCTGCTATAAATACTGGTGTGCAAATGTCCATCTGCGTCTTTGCCCTTAAGTCCTTTGAGTAGATACCTAGCAGTGGTATTGCTGGGTCGTAATCCATTCTGCCATTCTATGTCTTTTGATTGGGGAATTCAGTCCATTAACTTTTAGTGTTATTACTGTTTGGATAATATTTTCCTCTACCATTTTGCCTTTTGTATTATATATATCATATCTGATTTTCCTTCTTTCTACACTTTACTCCATACCTCTCTCTTCTGTCTTTTCATATCTGACTCTAGTGCTCCCTTTAGTATTTCTTGCAGAGCTGGTCTCTTGGTCACAAATTCTCTCAGTGACTTTTTGTCTATAAGTGTTTTAATTTCTCCTTCATTTTTGAAGGACAATTTTGCTGGATATAGAAGTCTTGGTTGGCAGTTTTCCTCTTTTAGTAATTTAAATATATCATCCCACTGTCTTCTAGCTTCCATGGTTTCTGCTGAGAAACCTACACATAGTCTTATTGGGTTTCCCTTGTATGTGACAGATTTTTTTTCTCTTGCTGCTTTCAAGATCCTCTCTTTCTCTTTGACCTCTGACACTCTAACTAGTAAGTGTCTTGGAGAACGCCTATTTGGGTCTATTCTCTTTGGGGTGCGCTGCACTTCTTGGATCTGTAAATTTAGGTCTTTCATAAGAGTTGGGAAATTTTCAGTGATAATTTCTTCCATTAGTTTTTCTCCTCCTTTTCCCTTCTCTTCTCCTTCTGGGACACCCACAACACGTATATTTGTGTGCTTCATATTATCATTCAATTCCCTGAGCCCCTGCTCAAATTTTTCCATTCTTTTCCCTATAGTTTCTGTTTCTTTTTGGATTTCAGATGTTCCATCCTCCAGTTCACTAATTCTAGCCTCTGTCTCTTTAAATCTACCATTGTAGGTTTCCATTTTTTCATCTCTTCTACTGTGTCTTTCAATCCTATATGTTCTGTGATTTGTTTTTTCAGATTTTCTATTTCTTCTTTTTGTCCAGCCCATGTCTTCTTCATGTCCTCCCTCAATTTATTGATTTGGTTTTTGAAGAGGTTTTCCATTTCTGTTCGTATATTCAGCATTAGTTGTCTCAGCTCCTGTATCTCATTTGAACTATTGGTTTGTTCCTTTGACTGGGCCATATCTTCAGTTTTCCAAGTGTGATCCGTTATTTTCTGCTGGTGTCTGGGCATTTGATCAGATTTCCCTGGGTGTGGGACCTGGCTGGTTGAAAGGTTTTTCTGTGAAATCTCTGGGCTCTGTTTTTCTTTTCCTGCCCAGTAGGTGGTGCTCGTGGCACTCATCTGTCTGCAGGTCCCACCAGTAAAAGATGCTGTGGCTCCTTTAACTTGCCAATCCAAATCTCGCAGTCGGCCCGGGAAACCGTGCTTGGAGCGGGGGTCACCGGCCACCGCTTTTTGGGGGCGTGCCGGTCCAAACTGCCCAGCTGGCCTGAGACGCCAAGCATGGTGGGAGGGCCCTGCTATCCCCAGTCAGATCGGGAAGCCATGTGTGTGGAAGGGACCCCAGTCACCAGCCGCCCTGGCCCGGGAAAGCGCGTGCCCCTCGGGTATCTCACCACAGCGGATTCTCCCTGCCCATTCAGCTGTTCCAGAATGGGGTATGCTGTCTTTTTGGTCTCTGTCGTGGCTCCAGGAGCTGTTTCATATTGTTTCTGTTTCTTTAGTTGCTGTTCTAGAGGAGGAACAAAGACCCGCGCGTCTTACTAAGCTGCCATCTTCTCCGGAAGTCTATTAATATTTTTGTAAGTATGTGTTTAATGTAGATTGTAGATAATTTCTGATTCTTTTTACATTTGTGTACTGTTTATTAACTGTTTATTAACCTAATAAAATAATTTGGACATGTTTATTATTCTTTGGAAAAGTTTACAGCATAATAGAAATATGAATGTCTTAACATACTAGGAAAACTCACCCAAATCATTTTAGAGCACCTGAGATTTTCTACTTGCCCATTGAAATTAGACAAGATTTTTTGCATTATTTTGAGTGGCTTTTTGTAACATTTTCTTCAAACTATTCCATTTCCCCTTGACATAAAATTTTTTTGGATGGAATTCTATACATGTTTCTGAAATTTAAAATTTTTCTCTTAAATGAATTGCTGATCCTTTTAAATCATCAGCTTAAATTTTTCATGCATCCTTTTTAATTCCTTGATTTGACTGTCAAAGGTTTTGTTTATTAAATTCTGTCAAATAATCTATTTTTTCAGATACTTATCCTCTGATTGTTTCTTTTAACTTTGATTAATATCTGCTTAATTTGTAATACCTGAAACTTCAAATCACTCGTGTTTCCTTTTCATTGCCTTTATGCATAAAGTTGGAGAGTTATTCAATTATTTATTCAAAACTTCTTACTCTGTAATATGTGTTTTATTACACATTTTTTCAAGATTACTATTGTGCACATCTTCATGGTGTTGACTACTTTCATTTTTCATGGTGATCATGATTCTAATTTGTAATGACCCTTTGATTTTACTATTACCTATTATATATAGAAGCCATGTCCTGTACACAAATTAGAAACCATGTCCTGTACATAAATTCTAAGTGAATATTTTATATGTTTTCTTCATTTATAGTTGGTTTTTAAGTTTGATTTTTAGCTTTCTTTCTACTACTGGTCATTGTTTATCTTGATTGTATGGTGTTGAGTATCTGTAGCTCATTCATTGTCTATACATTGGATGATTCTGTTAGCTGAGATTTCCTGCATGGCTGTTCTAGTTTTCTAACCACTGGAATGATATATATCAGAAACAGAATGGCTTCTAAGAATGGAAACTTATTAAGTTGGAAGTATACAGTTCTAGGCTGTGAAAATGTCCAAATTAAATCAAGTCTGAAGAAATATTCAATCTAAAGCATACAGGGAAAAATACCTTGGTTCAAGAAGGCTGATATGGCATTCAGAGTTTCTCTCTTGACTGAAAAGGCACATGGCAAACTTGGTGAAGTCTGCCAGATTTCTTTCCAGGCTTATTCTCTCATGAAACTCCCCTAGAGGTGTTTTCCTTCTTCATCTCCAGAGGTCTCTGGCTCTGTGGCTCTCATGGTTCTCATGGCTCTCTTTTGGCTCTGAAGCTTTTTCCAAAATGTTTCCTCTTTTAAAGGATTCAAGTAAACTAATCAAGACCCATTAGGAAAGATGGAGTCACAACTCCCTCTGATCAATGGTTAATAACTACAATTGGGTGTGTCATATCTCAGAGAAGATAATCTAATCAAGTCTCAACCTACAGTGCTGGATAATCCAGAAGATGGGTCATGATTAAAACATGGCTTTTCTGGGGAATGTAATCCCTTCAAATAGGCACAGTGGCTTACTACAGGTTCATATTAGATGGATGGTCGATGGGTATTCAGAAAGTGAATAAAGAATGTGGGTTTCCTCAATAAAGTTTCAATTTTATTGAACCCAGTCAAGACTCTAATTAAGATAAACTCAATTCTGAAGATGCTTACTAATTGTATTATAGAAAAAATGAATTCATCACAAACTTTTAAAATTCCGCTCTTGAATTTAAGAATTTAAAACATCTTTTCTAATTCCTACTTTCCTAATTGTATATATTTGAAACATAATTTTAAGCTATCTACACATCATAACTCTTGTCTTTTCATATTTAATTTTGGAAATAATCTACAATATTTACAATTCTTCTTTTAATATTTTTGATTACATGGTGTACACTTCGACTTTATTGGGTTTGTGGCAATGGTTTTTCAAATGGAAATAATGATATAAACTTTATAAGGCTGTTCTTTAAGAGATGATATCTATGGAGTGATTAGTATGATATCTGAGTCATAGATAACAAACCTTTAAGTTCATAATGTCAAATAACTCATGGAAATTTTATGAAGTATTATTAATACCTTCATTATAATCATACATTAAAATTTACATACATTTAGACATGACAGAAACTCAATTTCATCGAATCCTCTTTTTTTTCAGAACAGCTGAATGATAGTTGAAAACTATAATGTTGAAACCCCCTCTTTTCTGGATTCTGTTTAGTTGAAAAACAATTTTGTGAATGATGCATCATTTCTTTAGTTCTATGTAATAGAATTGTGTGGTGGTAGAGCCAAGAAGACAAAATACAGTGTAGCTCAGACAAGTAACAGAAAAGTATCCAAAATGGAGATCATTTTGTAAACTATGAGAGGGAACTAGAAAGCTGATCAAATTTATTTTTCAATTATGCTTGGCTAATACAGCTGCCAATAGAATTCTTTCATAACTGATGTGACTAAAGGGAAAAAATGACAACACATTCTTGCCTTCCCACAGGAAATATTTTATTTCTTTCTGCTTGCATGTAATAAGTGGTCACTGTGTGCTAAACATATGAAGTAATTTAAATGAAGACATAAATTCCAAGATAATGTAAATATTTTTATGAAAACTTCACTACTATTATTAGGTAGAAATAACCTGGGAGCAGGTGCCTTAATGGAAGTCATAAAAAGAAACAAAAATGATTACCATTTTGTTATGCATCCACTAATAAGGAATAAGAGGGAGGAACTGAAAAAAGGAAGGGAGATTGGGAATGTGGGTAAGTGCTACAATTTTAGACATATAATCTAGGAAATAACTCACCAAAAAGGATTTTTGTTATAATCACCTTATGTAGGGTGTCTGAGAACTGCAAACAATAAAAATGAAGAGTAAAAAGTAAGCTGGCATATAATTGAGGTGTTTAACTGCCCCATGCCATAAACACTCAATTTGAATTAATCTACTGTAGGACATAGATTCAGTTGTCAACTTGGCCAAGTGAACATTCCTAGTTATATTGCTATGGACATGAGTCAATGGTATGCAACCCTCATCTGTTGCTGATTACATTTGCAGTTGGCTAGGAGGCATTCCTGCTGCAATGAATGATGTTTGACTTAACTGGCTGGTGCTTAAATGAGAGAGCACAATGTAGCACAGGCCAAGCAGCTCAGCATACCTCATCTCAGCACTTGCAGCTCAGCCCAGGCCTTTGGAGATGCAGAAAGAAATCTCCCCAGGGAAAGTTGTTGGAACCCAGAGGCCTGGAGAGAAGGCCAGTAGAGACCATCCTATGCCTTCCCACATAAGAACAAGTCTCAGTGGAAAGTTAGTTGCCTTTCCTCTGAAGAACTAACAGAATAAATCCCCTTTTATTAAAATCTTATATATTGCATTTACAAAAATCTTATATTTATTGGTCAGTTTATTTCTTTAGTTTGCTTAGGGTTGTTAAAGATTGGATTGATTGATTGCTTTGCTGGTTTGAATCTCTTGTGTACTCCAGAAAAGTCATGTTCTTTAATCCTGATTCAATATTGTTGGGAGGGATATATTATTGTTTCCATGGGGATGTGCCCTCCAACTTGTGAGTGGTAGCCTTTGTTTAGATGGTTTCCATGAAGATGTATCTCCATGCATTCAAGGTGGGGTTGCTTACTGGAGCCTTTGAAGAGGGGGCTATTTTGAAAAAGCTACAGAGCCACCAGAACTAATAGCCAACACAATGGACAGCACCCCAGGGAAGCCACTGAAGTTTCCAGGAGAGAAAGCTATATACATTGCCATGTGACTTTCCAGCTGAGAGAGAAACCCCAAACGTCTTTGGCCTTCTTGAACCAAGTTATCTTACCCTGGATGCTTTAATTTGGATATTTTTATAGCCTTGCATTAATTGGGACATTTTAATGGACTATAAACTTGCAGCTTAATATATTCCACTTTCTAAAAACCATCCTTTTCTGGTATATAGCATTCTAGCATCCAGCTTACTAGAAAAGTTGCCTACATTTGTTGTCAGGAGTGGTCTCCTTTTCTGAGAAGTGGCAGGAAATGTGGGGCTTTCCAAGAAAATGAAAGATACCATGCAAAATACAGTTTGTGGAAAAATTGAAAATGTGCTGGTTTTCATCCTGTATCAAAAAAGAGAAAATATTTTGAAATAACCAATGTTTGATAATTTCCCCCTTCATAATAAATAACATAAATTTTAGCAAATTGTTTATCTCTTGGAATTTCACTAATTGTCTTGATAAGCTTATGTAACTTGCTAACCAAATTGAGACTCTCACTTCAATTTGAGACCTCATTAATGGCCTGCTTTTAATAAACACATTGTTATTCATGACTGTTTACTTTGCAGTGTCATCTATTCATACAATAAGAAACATGTTCATGATAAATAACAGCAAAAATAGTTAATATGTTTATGGATTTAGTACATGCTTTAATATATTCTCTATACTAATCTTTTACACCTTACAATAATACCAGAGTATTTTTTTTCTTGAAAATTCCTATGTGAAGATATTGAGGTAAAGTGAATTTAAATAACTTGTCCATGGTCACATGGCTACCGTTTAGTTAAGCTGGGCCCAAATCCAGTCAGCATATGACAGAGTTTATGTTGTTAATCACAGTGCTTTATGTCCAAAGGAAGAGTTGAAGGCACGATGCTCACCATATTCAGATTTGGTACAAGGTCCTTGGATATGTTAATTTCATCTTGAGATGGTCTTAGGATGTAGGGCCATTATTATCCCATTAATGCTGATTCAGTGAGATGTTCAAGAATAAGTAAATGGAAGAGACCAATTTAAAATCAGAGTTTCTTTACTATACCTTAAAACATCATGATACATTTTATTAAATGCATTGATCTTGACTGCCTTATTCTACACCATGTTCCCTGCATTTAAAAATACAGTCTAGGTTATGGACATTTAAAGAGTATTTTTGATAGAAATATGTTGCTAATATACTTTCCCTTTTGAGATAATTTGAATCCATATTCTTAGTTCCATGGTATTCTCCCCCAGCTGCCAATGCTTTTAGTCACACAAACTTGAATGAGATGACAAAAAGCAATGTCACCCACAATTCTTTGAGCTTAAACACAATAGCCATAGCCAAAAATTAACAATGATCTGTAATATTATATAATGCTAATCCATATGAATATATCTTTAATTGCCCATGTTTCTTTTTTAAATTAATTAATTAATTAACTAAATTCATTGATTAGAATTCAAGTAGGTATTATTGATACTTTCAGTAATATTTAGCACAGCCAGGTTATTACATACTTTTACTTGCAGGTATTAGTACATATACAAAACTATAACCAAAACATCTTTAAAATATGACCACTATATCACTATTGCACCCTAAACAATTAGGGTACCCCACAGCATCATGTCGATGCGGCTATCAAGTCTCATCAACTCCTCAACACCTCCTCTTCATCTTGGCTTTGCAAAATCATTTTATTTCTTTGCTCTAAACATTGTGTAATATTTCCCAGTAGAGTTGCTTACAATCTTTTTCTCACTTACTGTGTTCTTATATTATTAATAAGCATGTAGATTGACACTTCATATTTTTCAGCATGAAACTTGGTTAAATTCAGCTCCAACTTTGCCTTAAGAAAATGTTGTAAATTTTTCTGTGACTTCCATAGCATCACAAGACACTAGGAAGCACATATATGTGTTTATTCCAATTTCAGTTATGTTAAGGTTGATCAGAGGTTTCAGCTAAGGTCAGCCCAGTCAATCCAATAAGTTTTCCCCTCATTGCTTTGACATTGATTCACCTATTCAGTCATGTATTGTTTTTCTCTAAACTCATTAATGTTATAGGGCATTCAATAATGTTTTTTCCTAATTCTTCTATCTGATCTTAATTTATTCGTTTAATTTATTCTATTAACTTTTTTCTTATCACTATCATGATACATTGAAACAGTCTGAAAAAAATGGATAACTTTTTATTTCTCTCCCTTCAGAAAGAATAATTGTAATAATTATTCTGAACAGAATCAGAATAATGAGTTCACAAGCCCCTATGGTAGTATTAATAGCCATAAAATCCATGGATAGTTTATAAAGAAATGTGAACTCTTGGAATTTGTATATATTCCGTATGATTCAATCCACTGCACATAATATTATTTAACCCAAACATTATTACCTTAGGTTAGGTGGAATCCTACTCTCTGGCTCCTCTGTCAGTGAGAAAGGATTCATTAATATTGAGAGCTACATTTTTCCTGGAACAAAAATATTTTGGTCAGTGAATTGTAGAAATTATTTCACCTATTGAATATTTGCCTTGTTAGATTCCTTATGGTATTTTCCAACATGCACAATTTTCTATACTTTTATTAATGTGTTTGCAATGTTAAGGCCAATTTTTACTGTCTGGGTGCATGAGGAATTCAACCATGAAATTTCATTTTGATGCAATTATCTAGTTTCCCTAAACTGAGTATCTTGTTAACCTCAATGTAGTGTCATTGTTTTTAAACCTTTCCTGCGCACTTTGGTATATTTCTGAATTTTTACTTCTACTGGTCCCTCAAGCTTATTTTAAGTTAATATGCCTTATAGGCCTTGTCTCCTCACTGCATTTATTTTTATGGGTTTTCTGGCTATTTTTATTTGTTTAATCTTTGTGAAGAATTGGCAGTGCTTTTCTTAGTTCAAAAAATAGATGATATTTATAACAGAATCAAATTAAATTTATAATTAGCATAAGATAGTTGACATTTTTTATAATATTGAGATTTTGGAGCTAGAAAAAGTGGTTTTCTATTTGTTTATATTTACTTTCAGATAGTTTAGTGTTATAGTTTTCCTCATGTAGACTTTACAGGTTTTTCTGTTAGGTTTATGCCTAGGTATGAGGTGATATTCTATCCTATCCTATCCAATTCATCTTTATCCATAATGACTTATAAATTGTTATGAATTTTATATATGGGTTTTTATATATCAATTCAATTTTATTAGTTTAGTGACTTATTTTTATGGTTGAATTTTCTATTAAGACTTTCTGTTTTCAGAAAATTTACATCATCTGCAGATAGAGCTTTACCTCTTCATTTCTATTTTTTGTGACATTTCAAATTGACCCTGTCATGGTCAGGGACATGTGTCAACTTGGCCAAGTTGTGGTGCCTGTTTATCTGGTTGGGCAAATGCTGTCCTGTCTGTTACAATGAGGACATTTCATAGAATTAGATCATGATCACGTCAGCTGCATCCACAGCTGATTCCATTTGTATTCAGCCAAAGGGGAGTGTCTTCTGCAATGAGTAATGCTTAATCTAATCACTGGAAGCCTTTCAAGGAGGACTCAGATGAGACAGGCTCCATTCGTGCTTCAGCTGGTGAGCCTCTCCTGTGGAGTTCATTCAGACCCTCCATCGGAGTTGTTGGTTTCACAGCCTGCCCTGCGGATTTTGGGCTCTGCATTCCTGCAGTGATGTGAGGCACTTTTATAAATTTTATGTTTGCAAGTGTTCCCTGTTGATTCTATTTCTCTAGAGAACCCTAACTAGTACATCTTGGTACCAGGAGTGGTTCTTAAGAAACAGAATCATAAAAATGGGTTTTTATGAATGGTTTTCTACTCTGACTGGACTCAAAGACACTAAGAACTCTGATTCCCATAATCAGAATGACACTCCCAATCCATGGGGTGAGTTGGAAAAACGATAATCAAAATATCATCATTTAATTCTCCTAATGCTTCGCTTGTACAAAGCCAGATTCTGGGGGATAATGTTTTTGACACCTTTACAGAGTTTTATAGAAAAAAGAGGTATAGAGATGTTGGTTGGTTGTCGTTAGATACACTGCCTACATTAAGGGGTGAAAGGGATGGGCTTTAGGCTTCAAATGAGAAGCTAAAACACCATCTGAAAGATGTAGATGTTTCTATGAGTATCCTGAAGGCAAATCTTATTTCCTGTAGCTGTAGACTTGAGATCTCTGAAAATCAGACTCAGAATGTTATTGCTAGAGTAGCAACTTTACAATGTAAACTGAAATCTCAGTCTTGCATGGTGTCTGCCGTTAAAGTGAGGGCATTGATTGGAAAGGAGTGGGACCCTGAAAAATGGGATTGTGACATATGGATTGATAATGATATTGGGGGTGAGGTTGAAACACTAGGCCATGCTGAGTCTTCTCTAGATAACCCTGTAATAGTCTGCCCTGAGCACATACCCCACCTCCAGCCTGCCTTGAGGAATTGGCCACCCAACCTTCTCCTGAAAGGATTATCCCTAGAGTGATTAATCCTGTTTCACCAGATGAAACAGCAAATGAAGGCCCTGAAGCAAATGGCTTGGAAGATATTTCTAATTCTTTTCATGATCCACCCCCACCACCCCTCATTTTGAATTACAAAAACACGGAGTTACAGCCCCTCAATCAATTTCCAGACTTGAAACAGTTTACAGACCCAGAGCCCCTTGAATGAAGAGGAGGCCAGGTCCCTTTGGGGGAGAAACCTGTTACACTGCCACAAATTTATAGTGTTAATCGTCCTCCAAGCCTTCCCCAAGGAGACTGACAGACTTTTACCAGGGTAACTGTGCATTGGGGAAAAGGAAATGATCAGATATTTTGGGGATTATTAGACATTGGTTCAGAAGTGACATTAATTCCAGGGGATCCAACACGTCACTCTGGACCAACAGTCAGAGTGGGGGCTTATGGAGGACAGGTGATCAATGGAGTTTTAGCTCAGGTCTGTCTCACAGTGCATCCAGTGGGCTGCCAGGCCCATCCTGTAGTTATTTCCTCAGTTCTGGAAAGTTTAATTGGTATAGACATACTGAGCAACTGGCAGAATCCCCACATTGGCTCTCTAATTTGTGCAGTGAGGGCTATTATGGTGATAAAGGCCAAGTGGGAGCTACTAGAATTGCCCCTACTGAGAAAAATAGTAAATCAGAAGCAATACCGTATTCCTGAAGGGATTGCAGAGACTACTGCCACTCTTAAGGACTTGAAAGATGCAAGGGTGAGGATTCCCACTGCATCCCCATTCAACTCTCCTATTTGGCCTGTGCAGAAAACAGATGGGTCTTGGAGGATGACAGAGGATTATTGTAAGCTCAACCAGGTCATAACTCCAACTGCAGCTGCCGTTTCAGATGTGATATCATTGCTTGAGCAAATCAATACCTCCTCTGGTACCTGCTATGCAGCTATAGATCTGGCAAATGCTTTTTTCTCAATAGCTATTAGTAAGGACCACCAGAAACAGTTTGCTTTCAGCTGGCAAGTTCAGCAATATACTTTCACTGTCCTACCTCAGGGGTATATCAACTCTCCAGCCCTATGTCATAATCTTGTCTGCAGAGACCTTGATCATTTCTGCCTCCCATAAGACATCACACTGGTCCATTATATTGATGATATCATGTTGATTGGACTTAGTGAATAAGTACTAGCAACTACTCTAGGTTTACTGGTAGGGCATTTGTATGTCAGAGGATGGGAGATAAATCCAACAAAAATACAGGGGTCTTCCACTTCAGTGAAATTTCTAGGTGTCCAGTGGTGTGGGGCATGTTGAGAAATCCCTTCTAAGGTGAAGGATAAGTTGCTGCATCTGGCCCCTGCTATGAACAAAAAAGAGGCACAATGCCTAGTTGGTCTTTTTGGATTTTGGTGACAACATATTCCTCATTTGGGTGTGCTACTGCAGCCAGTTTATCAAGTGACCAGAAAATCTGCTAATTTTGAGTGGGGACCTGAACAAGAGGAGTCTCTGCAACAGGTCCAGGCTGCTATACAAGCTGCTCTGCCACTTGGGCTGTATGATCCAGCAGATCCAATGGTGCTGGAAGTGTCAGTGGCAAATAGAGATACTGTCTGGAGCCTTTTAAGGCCCCTATAGGAGAATCACAATGCAGACCCTTAGGATTTTGGAGTGAAGCCTTACCATCTGCTGTAGATAACTACTCTCCTTTTTTTTTTTTTTTTTTTTAAAGGAAAGACAGAGAGAAGGAAGGAAGGATAGAAGGAAGGAAGGAAGGAAGAAAGGGAAACATTTTTAAACATTTTCTTGTTTTTATTGTATTCTGTTTCTCCGTTTTTGTTACATGGGCTGGGGCCGGGAATCGAACCGAGGTCCTCCGGCATAGCAGGCAAGCACTTTGCCCGCTGAGCCACCGCGGCCCGCCCCTCTACTCTCCTTTTGAGAAACAGCTTTTGGCCTGCTACTGGGCCTTAGTAGAGACTGAACACTTTACCATGGGCCACCAAGTTACCATGAGACCTGAGTTGCCTATCATGAGCTGGGTGTTGTCTGACCCACCAAGCCATAAAGTTGGGCATGCGCCACAGCACTCTATTGTAAAATGGAAATGGTATATATGAGATAGAGCCAGAGCAGGTCCTGAAGGTACAAGTAAGTTACATTAAGAAGTGCCCCAAATGCCCATGGTTTCCACTCCTGCCACATTATATTCTGTTTTCCAGACCAGAGCTATGGCCTCTTGGGGAGTTTCTTACAGTGAATTGACTGAGGAAGAGAAAACTCAGGCCTGGTTTACAGATGGTTCAGCAAGATACACTGGTTCCACCCGAAAGTGGACAGCTGCAGCATTATATCCCCTTTCTGGGGTGTCCGTGAAGGACAGTGGTGAGGATAAATCCTCCTGGTGGGCAGAACTTCGAGCAGTGCACCTGGTTGTTCATTTTGCTTGGAAGGAAAACTGACCAGAGGCGCATTTGTATATGGACTCATGGGCTGTTGCTAATGGTTTAGCTGGATGGTCAGGGACTTTGGAAGACCATAATTGGAAAATTGGTGACAAAGATGTATGAAGAAGCATTTGGATAGACCTTTCTGGGTGAGATAAAACATGAAGATATTTGTGTCCCATGTGATGCACACCAGAGGGTGATTTCAGAGGAAGATTTTAATAATCAAGTAAATACGATGACCCATTCTGTGGATACCAGTCAGCTTCTTTCTCCAGCAACTCCTGTCATTGCTCAATGGGCTCATGAACCAAGTGGTCATAGTGGTGGGGATGGAGGTTATGTATAGACTCAGCAACATGGACTTCCACTCACCAAAGCTGACCTGGCCACGGTCACTTCTGAGTGCCCAATCTGCCAGCAGCAGGGACCCACACTCAACCCCTGATATGGCACCATTCCCCGAGGTGACCAACCAGCTACGTGGTGGCAGGTTGATTATGTTGGACCACTCCCTTAATGGAAAGGGAAGTGATTTGTTCTAACTGGAATAGACACATACTCTGGATATGGGTTTGCTTTCCCTGCATGCAATGCTTCTGTCAAAACTACCATCCATGGGCTAACAGAATGCCTTATGCCTCTTCATGGTATTCCACATAGCATTTCCTCAGATCAAGGGACACACTTCACAGGAAATGAAGTGCAGGAATGAGCACATGCTCATGGAATTCTCTGGTCTTACCATGTTTCCCATCATCCAGAAGCAGCTGGATTGATAGAACAGTGGAATGGCCTTTCGAAAACTCAATTACAGTGCCAACTAGGTGGCAGTACCTTGAAAGACTGAGGTAATGTTCTCCAGGAAGCTCTATATACTCTGAATCAGCATCTGCTGTATGGTGCTGTTCCTCCCATAGCCAGGATCCATGGGTCCAGGAACCAAGGGGCGGAAATGGGGTGGGGTACCACTCACTATTACCCCTTGTGATCCACTAGGAAAATTTTTGCTTCCTGTCCCTGTGACCCTGAGCTCTGCTGGTCTATGGGTTTTAGTTCCAAAATGGGGTGTGCTTCCTCCAGGAGAAACAACAATGATTCCACTGAACTGGAAGTTAAGACTGCCACCTGGTCACTTTGGGTTACTTATGTCACTGGATCAACAAGCCAAGAAGGGGATTACATTATTGTCTGGGATAATTGACCCTGAATATCAGGAGGAAGTAGGACTGCAACTACATAATGGAGGTAAACAAGAGTTTTCTTGAAATATAGGAGATCTCCTAAGGTGTCTTTAAGTACTACCATGCCCTATGATAAAAATCAATGGAAAACTGCAACAACGCAATCTAGGCAGGACTACTAATGTCTCTGAAACTTCAGGAATGAAGGTTTGGGTCACCCCACCAGGCAAAGAACCATCACCAGTTGGAGTGCTTGCTGAGGGTAAAGGGAACATGGGATGTGTAGTGGAAGAAGGTAGTGATAAATATGAACTTTGACCACATGATCAGTTATAGAAATGAGGACTGTAATGCTGTTCTGTTCATGTTATACCATTTAAGTTGTAAGATATCAAGTTTAAGAATGAATGTTGCCCAAGGATTTGTACCCTATTCTGGAGAGATTTAATAAGTTTCCAGTATATGCAGGACAATTGAGTATTGTCAGGTAAAAGAAAAAAAAAAGTGTGTTTTATTTTTTTCATTTGGAAATTAAGTATGGTTTAAGGTGATATATATATACATAGCTGCCATGTTGACAAGGGGTGGACTGTCATGGTCAGGGACATGTGTCAACTTGGCCAAGTTGTCTGTACCTTTTCATCTGGTTGGGCAAGTGCTGGCCTGTCTGTTGCAGTGAGGATATTTCATAGAATTAGATCATGATCACGTCAGCTGCATCCACAGCTGATTCCATTTGTATTCAGCCAAAGGAGAGTGTCTTTTACAGTGAGTGATGCTTAATTTAGTCACAGGAAGCCTTTTAAGGAGGATTCAGAGGAGACAGTTTCCATTCCTACTTCAGCTGGTGAGCCTCTCCTGTGGAGTTCATCCAGACCCTCCATCAGAGTTGTCAGCTTCATAGCCTGCCCTGTGGATTTTGGACTCTGCATTCCTGCGGTCACATGAGACACTTTTATAAATTTTATATTTGCAAGTATTCCCTGTTGATTCTGTTTCTCTAGGGAAACCTAACTATACAGCTCCCAATGCAATACTGAAATGAACAAAAACGTGATTGTGTGTGACTTACCATTGTTTCTGATCTCTGTAAAATCTCCATAATGTTTCTCCTTGACTAAGATGAACAATTTGATTTGTCAATTTAGTGAAGAGGAATCAATTCTTAATTTTCAAAGTTTGACTTTGATCAACGGGTGTTGAATTTTGCAAAATATTTATTTCTGTGTTCTATGAATATGATCCTCTCAATTTTCTCTTTGACTGTAAGAATATGATGAATGATAATATTGGGTTTCCTAATGTTTAATCACTTTTGAATTCCAGATATAAACTGTGATTTGTCACCCATATTATTATTATAGTATATTCTTTTTCAGCCTTTTTTCTGTATTTTATTTTAGATACTGTCATTGTTAAGTAGATGTTATATCTTTCTCTAGTATTCTATTTGTTTTTAATTTTGGGGCATTTTTATATAAATATTCTAATTTATAAAATCATCTGGAATTTTTCTTATAATTCGATTTTCTTCAAAAATAAAGGGCATAAAATTTATAACCTGGTTTTTAAAAGAATATTTGAGCATTCTTGTGGAGCTACATTTTGAGAGGTTCATATAAATTGTGCACCCTTGTCTATTGATTTTGATTTGCTTTGATTTCCTATGTCTCCTGAAGTTAATATTAATATAGTTTATTTTCCCCCCAAATTTGCATTTCATCTGGCTTGCTAGTTAATGTGTGGTGAGAAAGGCAAATGAAGCCAAGTTTTCTCATTGCCATTATTAATAACAACATCTTATTTTGCACAAGTCGAAAATCCTTTTGAGAAAGTCCATGAATTTTATTTCTTTTCTCATAAATTATTTAAAAATAGTACTCAATATTTGAGGTAAGAAAAATTTTAGATTTTGTGTAGAATAATTTAGAGAAGCAGAGAATCAAGTGAAGAACATCTGTTTATCTGCCAAACCCTTCTGGCTCAGAACTCTGCATTTTCTACTCCCTCTATGTGAGACAATGTCTGTGTCCAGGGATAATAGGAAAGGATGAATATTTAAAAAACACGAAAATGTCCCTTTTGTAGCTGCTCCCTATATACTTTGACTTCTTTGAATGAAAAGGTAAGACAGTTTTTTAGAACTTTTCTTTGCTCCCCAGTCATTGTCTGTCATTGCTGCTACAAGTGAAGTCATAAAATTGCAATTCTATGGTGTGATGAAGCCAGAGAGTCACAGACCCATATCTCAGGGTCTGGTCACCTCCCTCTCACATACACTTTGGCTATTTGGAGCATCACTGAACCCACCATCCTAACAGTAGATATGAGTCACAAAAACTGTAAGGAAAAGAGGCATCTCAGTATTTAGAGAAATGACAATGTATTTCCCTAGAGTTTTCTAGGGACGAAACTCATCCAGAATCAATGTTACATATGGTCAATAATTCTTGAATCATTAGCTGAGGTTTTGGAGAAAGACTGGAGGTCTGAGATAGTACACCAATTTCTGACTTTTCCTAGTAAAGTTTAATGAAATCTTCATTGAAAGTGGATCTTGGTGTTTGAGCCAAATGATACCAAAAGCTAAATTCTAAGGTGCTTCCAGAATGCAATTTCGAAATTAATTTACTTTATGATATAGCATGTGAAAACCACAGAGGGATTTTTAGAAGAAGTATATTTTAATTAATAAGAGCTCTCCACATATGATATGGAGTAGTTGAGATGGTGCAAACTGGATAATTCTTTTCAGATGCAGAACAGCGTGACTGTGGCAAATGAAAAGATGTAATTATTTTTCTGTGATTTTGACCTAAGATGCTGTTCTAGCTTGCTAGCTGCTGGAATGTATCATACCAAAAACGGATTGACTTTTAATAAAAGGGGATTTATTTTGTTAGTTCTTCAGAGGAAAGGCTCCTAACTTTCCACTGAGTTTCTTCCTTATGTGGGAAAGCACAGGATGGTCTCTGCTGGCCTTCTTTCCAGGCCCCTGGGTTCCAACAAGTTTCGCCAGGGTGACTTCTTTCTGCATCTCCAAAGACCTGGGCTGAGCTGTGAGTGCTGAGATGAGGAATGCCAAGCTGCATGGGCTGTGCTACATTGCAGTCTCTCATTTAAGCACCAGTCAATTAAGTCAAACATCCTTCATTGCAGCAGGCACACCTCCTAGCCAACTGCAGATGTAAATCAGCAACAGATGAGGTTCACATAGCATTGGCTCAAGTCCACAGCAACAGAACTAGGTGCCTTCACCTGGTCAAGTTGACAACTGACTCTAACTACCACATGTCCACCACTTGTCAACTTGGCAACTACACACATCACCTTAAACAGTATTAAGGTGCAAAAATTTCTCTTCCAGCTGCAGACCTGTGAATCTCAAAACAAATTGTCTGGAGCCAATATGTAAAGGAGGATATTCACAGGATATAGTTTTCCATTTCCATAGGGAGAAATTGGAAGAGTACAGATGTAAAACCTGCAGGGCAAACCACCATTGGATTTCAAAGTCTGAAAGTCATTCATCCTTCGGCTTTAGAAAGTGGCAGTCCCACCTTTTCTGAGGGCCTATGCAGTGTCTTGCCTCTTTCCAAATCAACCTCGGGGAACATCAAGGAGACCACCTCTTGGCTCCATTCTCTTCAAGAATCAAGGCCACCCCTGGGCTTTTTGCCATTTCCAGGGCACACGCTCAACCCCTCCATGTGGTGGCAGCCAGGCTCTCCCAGTCCCCCAAGGAGCATGCTACACCTTTTCCAAGGCCTGAAGCTGCACAACTCTTCCACTGCAACAAGGTGGGAGGCTCATCCTTGCCTTTCAGGGTAAATTTATCCTCTCCATACATATGGGTGAGTCCACTCTCCTGGCCAAGGTTTCTTGGCTTTAGGCCCAAGCTTCCATGGTCCTCACTCTGCAAACTCCAATATCTCCCATTTTGTGTCCTTTTTTGTCAAGATTGGCAGTAGTTCAATTTACACCAACAGTCTCTTCAAGCACTCCAAGGCTTTTCCATCATTCTCTTTCAGTTCCTCCAAAATCTTCCCCTTAGCCATCCAAAAAAAACACTGTTCCAATATATCTTGTATTTGCAAACTGCAGCAGCACTTCACTCTCCAGTACCAAATTCTGTCCTAGTTTCCTAGCTGCTGAAATGCATCACACCAGAAACGGATTGGTTTTTAATAAAAGGGGATTTATTTTGTTAGTTCTTCAGAGGAAAGGCAGCTAACTTTCCATTGAGGTTTTTCCTTACGTGGGAAGGCACAGAATGGTCTCTGCTGGCCTTCTCTCAAGGGCCGTTTCCCAACAACTTTCCCCAGGGTGACTTCTTTCTGCATCTCCAAAGGCCTGGGCTGAGCTGCGAGTGCTGAGATGAGGAATGCTGAGCTGCATGGGCTGTGCTATGTTGTGGTCTCTCATTTAAGCACCAGTCAATTAAGTCAAACATCACTCATTGCAGCAGGCATGCATCCTAGACAACTGCAGATGAGGTTCACATAGCATTGGTTCTAGTCCGCAGCAACAGAACTAGGTGCCTTCACCTGGCCAAGGTGACAGCTGACTCTAACTACCACAGATGCTTAATTAAATAAATCTCTGCATCTCTCCTGAAAATATCTGTGTTCTTTTTGACATGGGGAGATGATTTTCCCTCTTGAATTAGGGAGAGAACTTTTAAGAAAAATTAATTTTACAATTGTGGATTTCAGACAGTGAGGAACAAAATCAAGTATATTAGCAGTTTTAAGGCTCAAGTATTTCTTGTGATAATTTCTCTGGTTCAAAAACATTCCATTGCTAGTCCCAAGTTCTCTACCCATATCTCACCCACTTCAATTTATCTCTAGATCATATTTTGCATACTTGTCTTGTATTTTAATATCTTTTCTAAGGCATTATTTAGTGGTATTTTCTATAATAATGAACATATAATTTATGATATTCAGTGAGGATTAATTTCATTTCTCCCCTAAAATATATTTCCATTTATATATGTCCCATAGTTTTTACTACAGCATAACTTTGCATGATAATTTCTGCAATGGGTGCCATTGTACATTTATCCTTGGTAAATAAGTAATACTTTTTTTTCTTGACATCCCAATATTTATCCATATTAAATAAATCAAATTAGGTCATGGAAAATTATTCAGGAAGTCTGCAGTTTACTACTATACCTAAATCTTCATTCATAAGTGATACTAATCTATAAAATTTAGGCAGAAGTGAGAAATTATCACAACCAAGTTTATAAAATAAAATAAGTTTAAAACATGACAATGCACACATGTATTTGGATTATTTGAAAAACAAACAGTGTAGAACAGGAGTAAACAATGTTGTCATTTGCAACCAGTTTACTGAGTTTTGAATTCTTACTCTGCCTCTATTTAGATGAGTCTTCTACATTTTCAGTAGCTAATTTCTACTTTAAAGAGAATAATACTGGTTCATAACTCATATATGTAATCATAAGAGTGTACAATGCATTTTAAGTGCTATAGAAAAGAAAGAAACAGAGAATTTGGTGAATACCTGGGCAAACAAAAATAGGATAGGCAATTAAATATCGGGGGAAATAATATTAAGTGATGAAATTTGTATTTCATTTTCCATGACAAATATAGTCCAAAACTCTTGTTTATAGGCAGAATTCTTCATTTGTGAATGTGAATATGGAGCCCTAGAAAATGAAAAAATAGCCTCCACAAAATTCAAAATGGGAGTGCTCCTCTTATTGCAGACAGTCCTTGGACTTCTGGGGAATTTCATACTCAGACTATTTTATCTTCCTCTACTTCAGTAGATGTAGGTCAAGGTTAACTGATTTGATTCTTTGGCACCTGATGGTAACTAATTCTTGGGTCATTCTCTCTAGAGGAATTCTGCAAACAATGGCAGTGTTTAAATTGAAACAATCCCACAATGATTTTGTATGCAAATTTCTTCATTATGTTCACTGCGTGTCCAGGGGTGAGTCCATTGACACCATCTGCCTATTGAAAATCTTCCAGGTCACCACAATCAGCCTCATAAACTCTCTTTAATTTAATCTCTTTCCACCTGGAGTTTATGAGGCTGAGGTGGAAAGAGATTAAATTAAAAGCCCTAAAGTGAATGGGTCTCTTGAATATCCTCTGCTGGATATTGCACATACTTGTCAATATCACTTTTCCTATTTCTCTAGCTGGCAAATGGGGTAACAAAAACAGCACAGAGAAAGTGATTTGGATACTTCTCTATTCCATGACAAATTTGTCAAATCTCTCTATGCCACATTGTTATTCCTCCATGATGTTGTATGTTTGAGACTCATGACCTGGACTAGCAATTCCATGGTTTCCATCTTGTACAGGCACAGATAGTCCAACACATTCATAGGAATGATCTCTCCCTCAGACCCTCCGCTGAGTCCAAAGCCAACCAAAGGAACTATGTCCTGGTTATCTCCTTTGTGTCTTTTTATATGTTGTCCTACATCAGCCATGCATTTTGGCTCTATTTTTAAAACAAAATTTGTAGCTGGCGAACTGCTCAGCTCTAATTGTTGCATGTTTCCTACCAGTTAGCCCCTTTGTTATCATGAGCCATGACTCCATTGTATCTAGTTTCTGCTCTGCCTTCTGTGGAGGGAATACATAATCCCCTCATCTCATCAGAAAAATATAAACTGTCCATTTTATGTCATGTTTAGTTCAGTCATTGATAAACTCTGTTCACAGGTTCTTAATCAAGTCTCATTGCAGGGAGACAGTTTCATTAATCACAAAATGAACATTTTCACCAGTGATAGATAGTAAATAGTAGTAGAAATGATAAATTAAATCTTATATATAATGTAATTATTTTTATAATTGAATTTAATTGTTTCAGTGGAAACGTTCAGCATTCATGCAATACTAAGGCAGTTAGTTATGAAATATTGTGGAAATATAGATTTAACTTTGAGTGTATAAATTTCAATTAGAGATGTTAAACCCATTAAATGTTTTACTGAGCTTGGAATTTTAAGGACAGCTCCATAAGGTGAGAATATTATCTGGAATGGTCCTTTCAGAAGCCAGAGAAAGATTTGGCATTGACCTGATCTGCAATATAGGTGGCCTGTGGTGAAACTAGAAAAACTGTATAACGTTTTTATGAAAGAATTGGGGGCCAGGCTCTGAATTTCATTTCTTGCATTATAAGAAAAATGCAAGCATACTGTGTTGAATACTGTATTCCCAAATTTCATGTCCACCCAGAACCTGTGAATGTGACTCTATTTTAAACAGTTCTTTGCAGATATAAAGAACATAAAATACAATCATGCTGGATGAGGGTGTACCTTAATCCAATGACTTGTTCCTTTATAAGAAGAGAGGAATGGCACCCATGGATGCACAAGGAGACTGCCCTGTGAAAAGAAGACAGGGGTTGGAGTGATCAACAAGGAAGACCATGAATTGTCCACAACTACCAGAAGCCATGAAGGGGCACAGAAGAATTCTTCCTTAGTACTTTGCCATTAAGCATTATGCCTTAATTCCAGACTTCTAAAGCTCACAGGTTTGGCCAGAGGGTGGTCAATAAGAGGAAGGAAGGGGTTGGATGTTCAGATGATGGAGGAATATAGGCTAGACTAGAGGTCAGTAAGTCATTCCCCCATTCATTAATTCCTTCTTTTACATTCAACTCAGGATTCATGGATCAAGTTTAATTTCAGTTCACAGCAGAAAAATATGCTTACCTAAAATAGTCCTGAAAACTCCTTGAAGTGCACAGGGAGTAGAGGGCCAAAATAGGATTAGGAACATAAACTTGTCCTCAGCTTTATCTTTTCTCTCAGGGTACTAGGTTTGGGGAGTGATCACCACAGTTCAGCAGAAGAGGCTGTTTACTGGTACTTGATTCTCTGTGATCAAAAAGGGGCCAAGTTGTGCTCTACTTTTTCTGCCTGTTATGAAGAATTTTGCACCCCAATCCTAGAGCAATGAAAATCAATTTATTTATAGACTGTACATCCAAAAATGTATTTTATGCTTTATTAATAAAATGAAATGTAACAAGGCAATTTGAAACTTTTAAGTAGTGTATCTGGCATTCATTACTTAAATCATCAGAGTTTTCTTAAGTTTGTTTCTGTCAATGAAAAGTGAATATTCTACTGTCTTACTGATGATTTGAAGTGCCTATCATATTATCATATTTCAGTACTTAGATGACTTTCTAGGGACTCTTTATTCTGCTTCATTAAACTCTGGGTGCATTATGTCATGACTATCCTCACTTTTTATATTTCAGTAAAATAGATAAGACGCCTGGTAGTGTGAATTACTCACAGTGCTGCGTTTCTTCAAATTTTTCATACCAAATTCTGACTCTTATTTTAGGCTTCCTAATGGATGTGAAGGACAATATCCATGTGATGTCGTTAGGCCTCTTGTCATGTGCTTGGATGGCATTTAACTATTGTGAAATGTTCAAGTACTTTGCCAATATCTCAGTGGGCTCCCTGTTTTATTCTTGAGCTGTAAGAGTTCTTTATATATTTTGATAAAAATCCTTCTCCATATATATGTATATATATATATAATGAACATATTTTCTGAATCTGTGTCTATTTAAATAATGAGTTGTCTCTTCAGAGGGTGAAGGACTTCATCGATATTGTGGAAACAGAAACACAGAGGGTAGATAACAGAACTGAAATTTACACAGAAGTGAGAAAACATTGGTACTGGCTTTCTTACTTTCAGCTAATATTCATTAGCTGCCCATGATATCTGACAACCTATGTTAAAACAGTTAGCATAATGGTGACTATTACAGAAGTCTGAAAATTTCATTCAAGAACTTAAGACTTAGTCATTGATAACACAGATATATAGCTTAAAATGAGCTTTTGCACTTAAACACTTACTATTGTCATTGCCTGTCCACATATTCTCAGACCATTTTAGGATTAAATTAATATATTCAGTGTACCTGGACCCTATCCTGACATGGTGAGAACTCTTTAATTTAGCTCTTATGTAGTCCTCTGCATAATGATTAAGGACATTAACTCATTATTAGGCCTGCAGTGTTTGAGGCCCAGTTTTAACGCACAGTAGCTGTATAGCTTTGGGCAAGTTCCATCAGCATCTTCATTAGCAAAATTAGAAGCACAGACAGACTTGTAATAGAGGCTTGTTTTTGTTTTTTAAACTTTGATATTCTTGAAAGTATTTATGGATAGTAATAAATATTTTAAAATAAACACAAAGAGTAAATGTATCCAGGCATTACATTAGGCTATACTAGACTAGAGGACCTCTTTCTTATTCTGGGCACCCTGTGTTTCAGTTGTTCAAATGAGTGAAACAGATAGGTTGAGTTAGATTTTGCACCACAGAAAATTTCAGTTCCAGACCAAATAAAACTTACTTCCTTTGGTCTCAAAGAGTATATGTTGTTCTAAAATATAGACATTGTCTTACTTAACCCTGTCTTCTGAATTACTTTAACCCCAACCTGATTAGCTTTGTTCTTCTCTTTCTCTCTGTCTGTCTGTCTGTCTCTCTCTCTCATATATATATATATATATATATAAAACAAACTCTTGATATCTAGATATTATCACTCTGGAGAAAACGTGTCTGATATAAAAGTTTACAATCTAGTCCCCTGTTTTCTTGTGAGCATTTTCTAAAGGAGACCATACCATTATTTTTTGTTGTTTCTGGCTTATTTTGCCTCACCAAATGTCCCACATGCTCATTCACATTGTTGCTTGCCTCACAACATTGTTCCTTTTTCTGTGGCAGCACAGCATCCATTCGCAAGTATGGACATTCATTTGCCAATCTACTTCTCATTCAGTGCTTCCTTCAGCCATATGTATTCAATGGGCATCATGTATAGTGCCTAAAGTCCACAGTCCATCAACACTCTTAATTTTGGATAATCTCATTGTTCCCAAGAGAAAGTGAACAAATAAACACACCCTCACCAAATAGGAAATCTAAACCTCCTCTTAACTCTTGTCCCTCCCCCTCATTATTTACCTCTGCTGTTGCTGAGATAGTGCTGATATTTTCCTTTTAAACATAGCCCATTGCATGCAATAGTAGTTTTCCCCTTGTACTCTAGATTTAAACACTCTTTGTACATGAATCATACCTTTGAAGTAGTTCTAGCAAGAAATAATTTATATTTCTAGTGTTAACCAGTGGGACATGTAGGTTTATACAATCTCTTTCAATTTTGTTCATCTTCAATATGTTAATATTACTTATAGACCCACTAGAGAACCACCTTCACTTCTATCTATTCCCTTACATTAGAGTTCAACATCATTACCTAACCATTCACCCATCTCTAGCTTCTATGTATCTCTATGTCTCCTGTATTCTGTATTATAATATATATCCTAGAGAACATTAAGCAGGTAATCAAAAAGTATTGGCAAAGTTCCTTAAAGGATGGGAGAAAATATATGGAACTATTAAATTTTACCATCAGGAAATCCCCTGTTATTGAATGAATCTACAGGGACACCCAAATCAATAGGCCATGCCTACCTTGTGAAGCTAATGTAGGTAGAAGAGAAGCTTAGCTTACCTATAGGTTTACCTAAGAGTTACTTCTGAAGGACCTCTCTTGTTGCTTAGATCTGGTCTCACTCTCTCTAAGCCCAACTCTGCAAGTGAAATCATTGCCCCCACCTACATGAGACATGACATCCAGGGGTGGAAGTCTGCCTGGCAACATGGGAGATGACTCCCAGGGATGAATCCAGCCCTGGCACCATGAAATCAACAATTCCATCCTGACCAAAATGGGGGAAAGAATGGTAACTAATAAAGTAGCAGTGGCTGAGAGAGTCCTCAAATCTTTCATGAAACTACAGTTCCAGATATGAAATCAAAACCCTACCTCTGTGACAACCTGACACACATAGATTGGGCCAATGGTCTAATCTCATTACCTAACCTCCAGCACGTTTTCTTCCATGTATCTATCCATATCTGTCAGAATCCCTCAAAGCACATGATTCTCCAGCAGAGCATTTAGAAACTTGACTTCAGGCTCACCTATAATCTCAAGTCTGTCCCCATTACAACTGGAGCAAAAGAGGCAACCATGTGACCAGAAAGACACCTGTCCTTTAGTCTTATGCTCACTCCCAGCCTCTGATATAGACTTTACATGAATCACATCCAAGCCTGCAGAGTCCCTTTACCATCCAGCCATGTTCCAAGCCAGACCCTCAGAAATGTTTTCAGAAAATTGGCCAAATGGCTCATGGAGCCCTACTTCCAAAATATAACTTTCATTCATTTCTTCTGAAAACCTATACTTTATGGTCAGAGTCCTCAGACCTCAGAGGTGCATGACAGACATTGTCACTGTCCCAGTGAATGAAGGGAAAGATTCAGGGAGCAGCTATGGCTTATTCCTTTGTTTGGTGCATGTGCAAATGTTGGATATCCATATATTATTGTGTTTAGACAAACAGACACTACAAATATTAATTACATAAAATTAAGTTGCATGCAAAATGGAACTGGTATACAAAGAATTTTGCAATAGAAAATATAATAAATCAAGTCAATATGCTGGAGAAAATATTAAACTATAATATCTATGCATAGTTGATGTGCAATGAATGACTTTTAGGGAAGTCTAGGTTAGGGGACCACCTACCTCTTAAGCAGTTCTGTATCCTGAGAAGAGTGTTTGATTCTGTAGAAGTGTTTCAGTTGCAACAATTAATGGAATACCCTCTTAACTTTGAACCTTTTAGTCATTAAAATTCACCTTAAAATTGTGCTTTTAAATTTATTTCAACAATAGTAAACTTCTCCCAAATATGTATTATACAGGAGTTTTACAATTCCAGATTAATGGAAACTGAGAGTTTGCTATAAATAGTACTTTCCTATAAGTAATGCTAAAGAGAGGTCTTTGGATTGAAAAGAAAAGACACTACACAGTAGATCAAGGCAGCATAAAGAAATATTTCTCCCAAGGGTAGCATTGTTGTTAATTATGAATGTGACTATTCTTGTCTTTTTCATTTATAACTCCACTCTTTAATTCTTAGGTAACTGTTGCAGATTGCTGAAGTTGCCAGAATGCAATGTACCAAAAACGAGTTGACTTAATTGTGGAAATTTATTAGCTTACATATTTAGTTATAAGGCCATGAAAATCTCCATATTAAGGTATCAACAACTGATATTTTCTTTAAAGAAAGGCTGCCAGTGTCTTGAAATGTCTGTTAGAATGGAAGGCACATAGCTGGTTTCTGATGTACATTTTTCCTGGGTTGAGCTTCTCCTGGCTTCAATGGTTTTCTCTCTGAGCTATTGTGGGTCCTCTTTTAGCTCTCTAAGTTCTCTTTGGGGCTTTCCTCTGGGTGTTTCTCTCTGAGATCTCTGGATGTTTCTGTGTCTTTTATCTCCTAGTAAAGGGCCACAGTAAGTGATTAGGACCTGCCTTGAATTGGGTGGGTCACGTCTCAATTGAAACAATCTAATCAAAACATCCCACCAAAAATTGGTCTCCATCACAGGAAAGGAATAAAAGATTATTGTTTTCTCTGGGTTATATAGCAGCTTCAAATCAGCACAATGGCAAAAGATACAAGTGCATAAAAATTAATGATGAAACTGTGGATCTAGATGCCCAATGTATAAAGAAGTAATTTTGATAAAAACCACATAAATATGGGGAGCAGAATGAAAAATAAATGTAGTTTATATATGTCATTGCATTTAAGTTGCTATCAAATCAAATGAAATCATTACAGATTTAGGATGCTAAATTTAAATTTATTTTATATGTAAGCATAAAAATAATGAAATAAGTACCTCAAAATGGTTCACTACAGAAGATCTAACTGCAAAAGTAAGGTAAAATGGTATACAATTTAACCAGGTAAAAAAAGTCAGAAAAAGCTTGCATTATCACTAATTACTTCATGTGTAAATGGATTAAATCTCTAGTCAAAATGCAGAAATTTTCAGAATGGATAAATCATGTCCCAATCATACACTGTTTGTTAAATTTAAAGATAGCAGTAGGTTGCATGTGAGTAGGAATAATGTTCCAATCAAATAGTAATCAAAAGAGAATTAGAATGGCTATAATGATATCATACAAAATATACATTTGTCAAAAAACTGTTACAAACGACAAAGAAAGACACTATATATTGATGAAATATAGCTAGAGTGATAAAATGGTAAATTTGAAAAGAAGATAAAATATCTATATATATATCTATATTTATATCTATCTATCTATCTATCTATCTATCTATATATCTATCTATATATATATATATATATAGTGAGAGAGAGAGAGAGAGAGAGAGAGAGAGAGAGAAACCCAAAATATATGAAGCAAATACTGACAGATTTCTATGGAGACATAGGACAATTTAAATAAATACTAGTCACTTCAATATATCACTTTCAACAAGGGATGAAACCTCTAAACAGAAAATGAGTAATAAAGTAGAATACTTGGATAATATGGCAATCCATTAGAAAAACAGGCCTATCCATAACACCTCAGTCAATATCAGCAGAGTACATATTGACTATACTCTGTCTGAGGGTGAAGAATCAGGGATAATTTTCTGAGACAGATCATGTGTGAGTTTACCAAACAAGTTTCAATAAATTTTAAAAGATTGGAATCATATGAATATTATATTCTGAAAATTATGTATTGTAGCTAAAAATCAACATGAGAAAGAGAACTGAAAAATTCATATATATGTGAAAATTAAACAATACATTCAAACTACACAGGTCAAGAAAGAAATTGCACTGCCCATTTATGTTGAATTTCTTTTACCTTAAAATATTATGTCCAGTTTTGTGATACAGTAAATTTGTTTTGCTCTAGAGAGTAAGTAAAGAATGTTAAACTTGGTATATTTTTGAAACATGTTTCTTAAAGGTTAAACATGATTTTCAAATGTAACTTTTATCTTACTCTTGCTATGACAAAATATTCAAAGTGTTTTTCATAGTTTCTGATATTTTCAGAAAAAAATTAAATAAATTTGTTCCCTAAGGAAAAAACAGAAATTAAGCATAATTAGAATATCATCAAATCTGAATGAAAATATAGCACACCAAAAGTATAACAAAGGTAGTGTTGAGAGGAGTATTAATATTTCTAAATTTTTATAATAAAAAGGAAGAAATATCTCTAATCATGGACATGGAGGAACAAGAAAATAAAAGGAAAGCAAACTCAAAATGAAGATAAATTCGATAAAAATAAAAAACAGAGAATCAGCAAAACCAAAATTTTCTTATTTGAAAAAATCAATATAATTGCCAAACCTTTAGATAGATGAACAAAGAGAAAGAGATAAAGGAAACAGGCAAATAACTAAAATATGACTTCACAGACTAAAAAAAAATTATTACAAACAATTTTATGCCAAAAAATTAGATTACCTAGATGAAATTTAAAATAAAAATCCCAGAAAGAAAATAATTAACTAAAATGAATGAAGAAGAAATAGAAGTATTCAATAGGACAATAAAATGTAAAGAAATTAAACCTGTAATTAAAAGCCTCTTAATAAAAAAAGTCTACCAAAGAGGGTTATGCTGGTGAATATTATTAAACATTTAAAGAATTACCAGCAATCTTGCTTAAACTCTTCCAGATTATTTAAAATGAGGAGAAACATCCTAATTAATTCTAAACTAAGCTAAATTCTTCCAGAATATTGAAAATGAGGGAAAACTTCCTAATAAAGTCAGCCTCTGCTTAGTACCAAATCAAGATAAAGATATCACAATAAAAGAAAATGACATACTGCTATCTCTTTAAATATAGAATGAAAATTATCAACAAAATACTAGCAAACCATATGCAACAGAATATTGAAAGGATTATATACTATAATCAAGAGGGAATCATCCTGGCCAGGAAAGCAAGGGTGGTTCAACATCTGAAATTCAGTTTTCTCATGCCACATTAATAGAATATAGGGGGAAAATTACATGATCACCTCAGTTAACTCAGAAATACATTTTTCAAAATCAAACACCTGTTCTTCATGGACACAAAATAAAAGAAAGAAGTTTCTTTAAAATAATAAAGACAATATATTAAAAATGCACAGCTAACATCATATTTGATTGAAGACTGAAAGCTCTCTCCACATTGTAATGGAAATTCTAGCCAGGGCACTAAGGAAAAATAATAAAAGAACTGTGACATCCAAATAGGAAGTGAAAAAATAAACTTTCTCCTCTTTTTTTTTTTTTACATGGGCAGGCAAGTGTTCTTGCCTGCTGAGCCACCGTGGCCTGCCCAACTTTCTCCTTTTTGCAGATTCCAGTGATCCTATATGTATATATAAAAAAACACTGCAATAAAGCTACTAGAGGTAACAAATGAATTCAGAAAAGGATATAAGGTCATCAAACAAAAAGCAGAGGTGTTGCTATGCACCAGTAATGAACAATCTGAACAGAAAATCAAGAAAACAATGCATTTAAAATAGCATCTGAAAGAAAAAAAAATTTAGGAATAAACTTAACATAGAATATATGGACTTGTATTCAGACAACTATAAAATGTTTTTTAAGAAATTAAAGAAGAGCTGAATAAATGGAATGACATTCCATATACATGGACTGGAAGCTAACATTTGTTATGTTGTCAAGTCTATCTACAGAAATTGTCAGGGATAATGGAAAGGAAGACTAGAAAGATGGAGAAACTGAATAAATAAAGGAAAAGAGTGAATAAAGCAAGGAAGAAAATCAGGGAGCCAGAGAAAATAGTTTAGAGAAATCAAAGGAGAAAGGAAAAAAATGTGAAGAGTTAGAGAGATCCAAGTGATGGAGTATCTGAAAGAACTTAGAAGAGACTGGAGAAAGAGAGAAATGAAAAGTCATACAGAAGAACAGAAAACATGAAAAGGGTGAAAGGACAGGAAATAAATATTGAGGGAAGCAATGAAAAATAGAAATTGGAAAATGAAGGTGGAGAATAAGGTAGAGAAAGAATGAGGTGGACTAGTGAGCATTTGGGAGAATGCAAATAAAGGGTTGAAATGGGGGACTAGAAAGAAAAGGAAATGCAAAGATAGAGAAATGAAAACTGAAATAGGGAGAATCTATTTTTTTACAAAGGAGACTGGGAAAGAAATCAAATATTTTAAAGGAAGCTTGTTCATTATTTATTTTCTAATAAATGTATATATCTTATGAAGTTTTGTTTTGAAGTATTTTCTCTGAATCCTATGCATTTTGTTTCATAATTTAGTTAAAAATGTGTTCTAATGTCTCTGAATACATGTTGCTTGCCCTATGGGTAATTCAAATATGGGCTATTTAATTTCTGAAGATTTGAGGATTTTCTTTTCATTCTTTCTTACTGATTTGTAGTCTAACTAAAAAAATACACTCTGAAAGACTTCATACTATTGGAATATGTTTTGATTATGGCCAATCATGATTAATTCCACAGTTACTGAAATAGATGCATGCACTTGAAATAAAATGGTTTCTCTCATATTGGGAAAAGGGATGTCAATAAGCCCATTGGGTGAAATTTTCTAATAAAACTTGTTTTAGTTTGTTAATGCTGATTAAATATAAATACCAAAAATAGGCTGGCTTTTAACAATGGGGATTTATCAGCTTACAAGTTTATAATTTTAAGGCTTTTAAAATGTCTAATTTAAGTCATCAACAGGACAATATTTTCTTTCTCCAAAATGGCTACCATTGAATATCAGCTCCTCTGTCAAAAATCAAGACACAGGATGACTTCGGCTGGTCTCTCACTTCTCCCATATTTCATTGCTTCCAGCTTCTGGCTGTTGTGGCTTCCTTCCTGTTTTCCATGTACCCTCTCTTTTAGATTCTATCTCTCTTAGCTTATTTGGGACCTTTTTATTCCATCAGCTTCTGCATTTATCCACTGGTAAAGGACTTCAGTAAGAGAATTAAGACCCACCTGGGGTAGGTGGGGCAAGATGGCTCCATAGTGAGGTGTGGAATTTAGTTCTTCATCCAGAGTAACTAGTTAATAGTCAGGAACTATACTGAACAACTGCTGGGGGAACACCAGTGACTGGGGCTACATGGTAATGCAGTCTGAAACAGATGGAATGGCTGAGATACCACACAGAACTGTAAGTTGCCCAAGTTTGGGAGGCTTGTGCTCCACCCTCATGGGTATGGGAGGCTGGTTTCCCAAAGGGAAAGGAGACAGACTTTTAGTAGCAAAGAAATTAGTCCAACCAACCACCAATTGTGAAATTAATTAACAAATTCTGTCTACATAAAACAGGCTCTGAGGAAATAAAAAAAGAGTAAGCACTAAAGGAACAAGGAGTTTGTGCTACAGCAGAGTGGGCACAGGGTTAATGGGAAAAAATAAAAAATAAAAAAATCAGAGGCTTTTGTGTTGGACAGCACAAAATTCTGGTAAAGGAGTGGACCCCAAGAAAAGGGGACAAATTGAGCCTGGAGACATATAGATTGGCATACCTACTTCAGCTCTTGATTAGCATAACTGGGGAACAGGGGTCAAGTTCTGAAAAGGCTTTCTTTTTCTTTTGTTCCTTTTAAGTTCTTAACAGCTCATTAGAGAGACCTGTGAGCACTCTTAGGCTCCAATACTGCCACAGACAAGGGCAGAATTAAGGGATATCTGAAAGACAAAGTAAATGGGTGGAAGAAGCAATACCCTAAAGGGCATACCATCCCCAAAGTAAAGGGGGCAGGAAACTGTTCAAGAAGTGGAACTCCTTCATTGACTTTAGGTCCCAGGGGATGGCAAACAGAATCAGTCAACCCCACCTCCTGCCTCAGCCTGGGTCTCAACCATGCCCTCTGGAAGGGAAAGGTGGCTGAAATTAAGGAACCATGCCACTTTACACTGTTAGGAAGTGGCAGGAAGCTAAGTGCCACATGCTGGGCAAGATAGAAAAAGCAAAACATCTAGAGGCTTCATGGGAAATCTGGCAATCTGCCATATCTCACCACCAAGGAAACTTGATACCAGTGACCCTCTACTTCTGAGACATGGGCCAGAAATGGAAAATATGAGCAGAGTCTCAGGAAATTGAATGATAAAATGAAGTGCATGAATATTTATGCTATGGATGTCACAGGAGTAGAGAAGGAAAAAGGATCAGAAAAGCTAAAGGAGGCCATAACCATTGAAAATTTTGTATATCTTATGAAAGACATAAAATGACAGATCCAAGAAGTGCAGCATACCCCAAACAGAATAGATACAAATAATAGACTTACCCCAAAACACTTACTAATCAGATTGTCAAATGCCAAAGACAAAGAAAGAATTTTGAAAACAGCAAAAGGAAAGGAATTTATCACATACAAGGGAAATTCATTAAATTTATGTTGCAGATTTCTCACTGCAAGAAGGCAGCAGTATGATATATTTAAGATTCTAAAAGTCAAAATAAAAAGCAAAATCCACCAACCAAAGTTCTATACCCAGAAAAATTATCCTTTAAAATGAGGGGGAGATTAAAATATTTTCAGACAAACACTCAGTGAGAGAATTTGTAACTACAAGACCAACTCTAAAATAATACTAAAGGAAGCAGTACAGGTAGATAGGAAAATATGGAAGAGAGAGGTCTGGGGAAGAATGTAAAAATGAAGAATACCAGTAAAGTAAAAGAGAAAAAAATTGGTATGACACACAAAATACAAAATTGTAAATAGAGTACTAACCCTACAGTAACAACATTAAATGTTAGGTGATTAAATTCCTTAATCAAAAGACATAGACTGGGCGGGCCGCGGTGGCTCAGCGGGCAAAGTGCTTGCCTGCTATGCCGGAGGACCTCGGTTCGATTCCCGGCCCCAGCCCATGTAACAAAAACGGAGAAACAGAATACAATAAAACAAGAAAATGTTTAAAAATGTTTCCCTTTCTTCCTTCCTTCCTTCCTTCTATCCTTCCTTCCTTCTCTCTGTCTTTCCTTTAAAAAAAAAAAAAAAAAAAAAAGACATAGACTGGCAAAATGGATAAAAACAAGGATCCATCTATACATAGTCCATAGAAGACTCACTTTAGAACCCAGGACAAAAACAGATTGAAAGTGAAGGGGTTAGAGAAAGGCATTTTATGAAAAAAAAACAGTCATAAATGAGCAGGGGTGTTGGGGACAATTAAGGTAGCATGTATAAAATCCACCCTCAGCGATACCAGAAACATGTGACATGGCCTCCAGGGCTGAAACAAAGAACAGCCTAAGCTATAATCAGCCTTCTTTATGGAAGTAATAGTAGTTCGCGCCAAAAGTTTGCACCAAAAGTACTAACCGTACTTCTGCCATCCACCCTAGCAACAGCAACCATCAATCCCAGATCACCACCATCCCTACTAGCCACCCCCTCTCCTTCTAGAGTATATATACCCAGCCTCCTCAATAAAATTTTGCAGCTTGATCAGAATATTTGTCTTGCTGTCATTCTTCGCATCACTTTGTCCCATTTCATTCTTCCCTCACAGGAGTTGGAGCCTCGGTTGATCGTCCCGCGGGCCGGGACAACTGGCGCTCGAGCAGGGGCTCGAGTGGGGCTCGAGCCTTGTGAGGGAATGAACACTGCACTCCAAGAGCCTGGCCAGGGGCACGCATCGCACCAGGGATCATCGTGAGGGTACTCACCCACGAGAGGGATCCGTCGTAGCAGGAGTGTCGGTGAAAAGAAAAGAAAAGAATAGAAAATTCAACAGAATCGGTAAGCCCCCACCCTCACAATGGGACAAGAACTTTCCAAACCCCAATTGTATATTAAGCAGGTAAAAGAGTCACTCAAGGCGCGAGGAACTAGAGTTAAGAAAAAGGATCTTACCCACTTTTTTAATTTCCTATTAAAAACTTGCCCTTGGTTTCCTCAGGAAAGTACTATAGACCAGCAATGCTGGCTAAGGGTCGGAGATTGTCTAAAGGACTACTTCCAAACCTTGAGTCCTGAAGAAGTTCCGGGTCACTGCTTTCACCTACTGGAACCTGATTAATGAAATCCTAAAAGTCCATTCTTTGGCCCCGGATATTCAAAAGCTCTGCAGAGAAAGGGAAAAAGCCTGTAAAAGGGGCCACTGCAGGGAATCTGCCCTGCGGGAAGAGCCTATAAAAAGACCCTGCCGACAGAACCTCAGTAAGTAGTTATGGAACAAGAAATTAGTCAGCATAAAACTTTTTGTAGAAGGTCTAACAAACGCTTTAAAGAGACAGGGAGTAAAGGTTAAAGTTAAAAATTTGTTACAATTTTTTGAATTTAAAAATAAAAAGTTTGTCCCTGGTTCCCACAAGAGATAAGGCACCTCTGGAATTTGTGAGGGACTTTTGGGTTTATGTTTTATGTCACAGCATAGGAACATACCTTTACTGAGGAACCGAAAGTGTACACACCTCCTGGAATTTGGGAGGGCTTTTAGATTTATGTCTTATAATGAGCAACTCATCATCAATACAATGGGAATATTTATATTTACTTATGGGATTGTTACACTCCAAGGGTATGGAGGCTTCTGATGCTCTACTTAAGAAACTTTTTAAACATGTCACACGAAAATATTATTGGCTTCAGCACAATGGCTGTAACGTTTCCTATTATTAAGATAGGTTTAAAAGATTGCTTCTTTACCATACCTTTAGAAAAGAAAAAGTTCTTAATAAGCTGCCTTTATATAAAAATTCATATACATCTGTGTCAAAAAATGTTCAATAAGATCACTGCAAAACAAGTCAGTACTCATGGAATTGTAACAAATTAGTCCCCTAAGCGGTATACAATTCAAGATTATAGTTCTGACTCAAAGTGTTCTGTTAAGTTACCTTGGTTTAATCAAAATAATTACTCTACTGAAATTTATATCAATGTTGCAGATAAAATCCTATGACTCAGAATGGGAACGGCAGCCCCATCTCCTTTTGTTAACTTAAATCCTCAATAAAGAGCAATTTGGAAACTGGCCATGAGTTTAGCTCCTATTCATGTTTGAAAAGAAAAATATATTATTAGAACTTTGAAACTAAAAATTCTTGTTAAAAACTATATATTAATGTTTCAAAAATGCATTAACTAAAATATTCTAAGTATTTAACATTTTAACAAATTTACTTTTGATGGTAATTATATGTGATAAAATATTTGTTTAAAATAATGATTTACATATAAAAATATGAATGATGTATTTTTATTTAATAAAAAAATAGTTTTATCTTAAGATAAAATGAATAACTGTTGCACAATGAGAACAATATAAGACAAAACCTGAAATAATATGATAATTACTGAAGGTTTATAAAAATGGAAATTATGGTCAAAATCAAGAAAGAGTTAATGAGTCCAAAATGACAGTGTTTTCTTAGACTCTTAGGCTGTGCTAATGAAAAGATAAAAAAAAAAAAAGAAAAAAAAATTTTTCTAAATAATTAGGTAAAAAGCAAAGAGTCTGTGTTTTATCAAAATAACTTATATTAACTTTTATCATGTTGTTATCTGTATAAAAAATACTGATTTTCTCCTGGATATCATTATACTGGCAAAAACTGTTTCTTGCCCTAAACCAGGTGGCTTAATCTATTAATCTAAGTACTATTACTATAAATGAATCTATTACTGACTAAATAATATTCAAGTCATATAAATACCTAAATTCCTTTAGGCCAAAATACTTTAATGCTTTGTCCAGTGTTTATATAAACTATATATGTATAAACTAAATTTATTCCAAAATAACCATGGCTTATATTGGAAGCAGATCAGATTTGAGGGTTGAGTGCAAGGAAAAAATATACTTGTGGAGTCTTTTTTGTTCACCTGATGTTGCCATTATATGCAACTGATATTGCTATCACATGACCTTGGTAAGAAAATGTTAAAATGTACACTCTAGTTGGGAGGACTGGCTATACCCCCAGAAGGAGGTGTACTTTAATAGATATATCTAGGTCCCAGGAAGCTCCTCTTGGTCCCTAGCCAGTTCCCAGAGGACCCAACTGGGCCTGGCCATGTAAGCAAATCTGAATTTGGCCACAATAGCATAAAAACTGCATGAAATAAATTTAAAATTAGCAAAAATGCACAACCAATTATAAAGAATCCACATTCTTGCATTCCTTTTCAATCAATCCAACGAATTCAATTTTAAAAATCTGGTCATTTACTATGGGTACATGTCACTATTGACACTCTGCTTCCATTTTTGCTACCAGCCACTTTAGGGATTCCTAATTATATACTACAAAACTTGTTTGATATTTTACAAGGAGATTCTGATTTATTAAGCAAAAGGCAGTTAACAGCTGCAGCTGAATGAGAGTTACAATTAATTGAACAATGCATTCAAAAAGGACAGCTTGTTCAAATAGATCTAAAAAAGGCCTGTTGATTTTAATATTTTCTTTACCTTGCAATCTCCCACAGGCCTATTTTAGCAAGATGGTGTTTTAAAATGGATTTTTTAACCAAACAATTGACAAAAATGTTTAAATACATATTTGCAAAAGATTATTTCTTTAATAGCCAAAAAGTCACCAAAAATATTATCAATTAAAAAGTCATGATCCTAATCGCATAGTGTGTGATCTCACAAAGGAAGAGGTTCAAAGTCTGTATATTTTCAATACATCTTGGCAGATAGCACTAAATAATTTCAAAGGACAAATGAATAATCATTTGCTATATCAAAACCTTTACAATTTAAAAAAAATGAACGCAATGGATTTTGCCTAAAATAGTTCTGGCTTCCCTGCTAGCTATTACTGTCTTTACTGATAATAATATTAATGGGAAGGCTGCATATGTCACCCCAGTGGAAAACAAGTTAAAAAATGCCTTATACCTCAGCCCAGCATACTGAATTAGCAGCTGTAATTCAAGTATTGCAAAGTTTTCCACAATCTCTTAATATTGTTTCTGATTGTAAATATGTTTGCCAAACAGTTACTCACATTAAAACAGCTTCTTTGTTTGAAAGAAAATGAACTGTCCCGAATGTTTTTACATTTACAAACACTAATCAAAAGTTGAATTAATCCTCTTCTTATCATGCATATAAGAGCTCATACTAATCTTAAAATAGCTGAGCTATTAGAAAAATATTAAAGATAATCTATGGAATCCAGGCAGGATAAAGTTGTGGGTAGGGGATTTGCTCTGATCATTACAGGTAATGAAACCTCAATTTGGATTCTGTCAAAGAGAATTAGCCCAAACATGTCGACCTGGACAAAAATAATAACTAAATGGGAAATGTATATTATAAAACATATAACTTTAATTGCTGAAAGACAGGGACATGATTATGCTTATTGGGTTTATATTCCTAACCCACCTTTGCTACTAGCCTTAACATGGGCCAATCCAACTTTAACAAAATATCTAAATACTAGTTTAGGATTCCCAAGTCCAATAAATTCAAGACTTCTGAACCTACTTAAAAAGAAGAAAAATGGTGTCAAATTTAACTCTTCCATTTTTAAACAGACCCATACATAAATCTAGGGTTTCATTTAAATGGGAATAAAATCACCAACCAAAAAATGAAACTAAGATTGGACAAATTAATAACATTAAATGACTTCCAGAAACTTTTAGAAAATATTAATTGGCTTTGACCTTACTTAAAATTAACCACTGGAGATCTTAAACCATTATTTGATCTCCTTCAGGGAAATTCTGACCCCAATTCCCCTAGGACCATCACCCCTGGAGGACGTAAAGCAATTGATGAAGTAGAGCAAGCTATTCAATCACAATTTGTTACTTTTATAGATTATACTCAACCATTAGCTCTAGTAATTTGTCAAACAGCTTATACACCTACAGCTGTGTTTTGGCAAAAGGCACCTATTATATGGGTTCATTTACATGCTTCTCCTGCAAAAACTATTCATCCCTACTATCAGGCAATTGCTGATATCATTCTATTAGGTCAAGAACAAAGTGTTAAATATTTTGGTAAAGATCCAGACATAATTATTCAACCATATACTATGGCACAGGTTAATTGGCTTTTTCAAACTACAGACTGTTGGTCTGTTGCTTGTGCTTCCTATTTTGGCCAAATACACAATCATTACCCTAATAATAAACTTTTGCAGTTTCTTAGCACTCATAACTTTATATTCCCACTTAAAACATCCTTACAGTTGCTTAAAAATGCCCTCTTAATCTTTACTGATGGGTCCTCATCAGGAATCGCCCCTTATGTTGTTAATAATGCAGTTATTCAATTCCAAACACACTGCAATTCTGCTCAAATAACAAAACTACAAGCAGTCATAGCGGTGTTTTCAGCTTATCCAAACAGATCTTTTAATCTTTACACAGATAGTGCTTATGTTGTTCAATCTGTACCATTATTAGAAACTGCAGCTCAAATTAAAAATGTTTCTCAAGCAGCTTGTCTGTTTATTCAGCTACGATCTCTCATTCAAAACAGAACCCAACAATTCTTTATTGGTCACCTTAGAGCCCATACTAATCTCCCTGGACCACTGTCCTTAGGGAATCAATTAGCTGATCAAGCCATGCGCATTATGTACTGTGCAAACATTATTCTTAGTAACCAATTACCTGACTTAGTCACAAAAGCTATTAAAGCTCATAACCTGCATCATCTTAATGCTCGCACCTTACAGCTAATGTTTCACATCACCAAAGAACAAGCGCACCAAATAGTTAAACAGTGTCCTAGCTGCGTCACACATTTACCTACACCACATTTGAAGGTTAAGCCCCGAGGTCTAGTGCCCAATGCACTATGGCAAATGGATGTAACACACATCCCAAAATTTGGTAATCTTAAATATGTGCATCTTAACATAGACACCTTTGATAGATTTATATTTGCTACACCTCAAACGGGTGAAGCAGGTAAACACATTGTTGCACACATGTTGGCAGCCATGGCTGCGCTAGAAATTCCTCAGCATATAAAAACTGATAATGGTCCTGGGTACACAGGTCAAATGTTTAAAAAATTCTGTCAACAATTGCAAATTAAACACACCACAGGCATAGCATATAATCCACAAGGACAGGGAATAATAGAATGAGCAAATTTATCTTTAAAAAACACCATTAAAAAAATTAAAAAGGGGGAGTGGTACCCCACTAAAAGGTCACCCAGAAATTTGCTTTCACCTTCACTTTTAATTTTAAATTTTTAAATCTTGGATCAAGATGGACGTTCTGCTGCAGAACGATTCTGGCACACAGAATCAAAAACACAGTTCTCCATGGTCCTCTGGAAAGATCCATTGGATAACACTTGGTGAGGACCGGATCTGGTCCTGATATGGGGCAGAGGATCAGTGTGTACATATTCTAGGGAATTCAATTCAGCCAGATGGTTGCCAGAGTGATTAACAAAACAGATAGACAATAACAATCTGTCCAGGGCAAAAAAGTTTCCCTGAGAAAAGGCATTTTTCTCTCTTTCTTTCTCCAGCACAGCTGAAGCTACTAATAAACCAGCAAGCCCTGCTATAACCTATTCAACGATGGCTAAGCTGACAGACGACTGAAGTGTAAGAATCCATCTACTGATGTTGCTGGTCTAGGCACCGGTATCGCCTCAGTCACCCTCCAACAACAAAGCCTCTCCAACCTAAGAGCTGCAATAGATGAGGACTTAACCCTCATTGAAACCTCCATCACCCATCTTGAAAAATCCCTAACATCTCTATCGGAGGTTGTTCTCTAAAATAGGAGAGGCTTAGACCTACTTTTCCTTAAGCAAGGAGGGCTTTGTGCTGCATTAGGCGAGGAATGTTGTTTCTACTCTGACCATTATGGAATAATTAGAGACTCCATGACCAAACTTAGGGAAGGAATTGCAAATGGCAAACGTGAAAGGGAAGCCCAAGGAGGTTCCTCCTGGGAATTCAACGGAATCCTCCCTTACCTCCTCCCTATATTAGGCCCCTTAATAACCCTACTCCTTATAATATCTTTTGCACCTTGGGCCATAAGAAGGATAATACAGGTAATTAAGGACCAAATTGATTCGGCCCTAGGCAGGCCCATTCAAGTACATTATCACTGGCTTCACCTCGCTGACCAAGGGATGAATCCAGAATATCTCACTGCTACCAACCCTGATGGGTAAGAAACCCCCCTCCTACGGGAGCAGCATATAACTTGAAAGTATGCTTCTAGCTTATGCTATGATTGGTACCGCTGGGTGTAAGGCAAAGCACTGCAAAGGAGGGCCAAAACAATTAAAGGGCATTTTCGAGCTCCTTGAGAAGTATGCCTCATTTGCATACAGGTTTGCTCTACAAAGATTCCTGTCCCCAGAAAAACAGAGCCACAAACAACTTGGGGAATGAGGTCTCTACTTCCCCCAGCAAAGGTTAATGCCAAAAGAATGCTCAATCAGCATTCTTCCTCCATCCTTTTGAAAAACAAAGGGAGGAGATGTTGGGGACAATTAAGGTAGCATGTATAAAATCCACCCTCAGTGATGCCAGAAACATGCAACATGGCCGCCAGGGCTGAAACAAAGAACAGCCTAAGCTATAATCAGCCTTCTTTATGGAAGTAATAGTAGTTTGCGTGCGCCAAAAGTACTAACCGTACTTCTGCCATCCACCCTAGCAACAGCAGCCACCAATCCCAGATCACCACCGTCCCTACTAGCCACCCCCTCTCCTTCTAGAGTATATATACCCAGCCTCCTCAATAAAATTTTGCAGCTTGATCAGAATATTTGTCTTGCTGTCATTCTTCGCATCTCTTTGTCCCATTTCATTCTTCCCTCACAGGAGTTGGAACCTCGGTTGATCGTCCCGCGGGCCGGGACACAGGGGTAGCTATATTAATATCTGACAAGTCAGACTTCAAATGCAAAACCTTTAAAAAAGACAAAGAAGGATATTATATTAATAAAAGGGACAATTCAGCACAAACACATTATAATCATAAATATGTATGCACAGAGCCAGAGTGCTCCGAAATACATGAAGCAAACTCTGACAACACTGAAGGGAGAAGTAGACACATCTTCCAAAATAGGTGGAAATTCTCTGCTCTTATAAATGAATCGAACATTTAGAAAGAGGATCAATAAAGAAACAGAGATTTTCAACAATCTGTTGAATAAACTAGACTTAACCAATATTTACAGAATATTGCACCCCATCAGAGCAGGATATACATTTTTATGAATTGCCAAGGGATTATTCTCAAAGATACACAATATGCAGAGTCATAATGCAAGTTGTTCTAGTTTGCTAGCTGCTGGAATGCAGCACACCAGAGACGGATTGGCTTTTAATAAAAGGGGATTTATTTTGTTGGTTCTTCAGAGGAAAGGCAGCTAACTTTCCACTGAGGTTCTTTCTTACGTGGAAGGCACAAGATGGTCTCTGCTGGTCTTCTCTCCAGGCCCCTGGGTTCCAACAACTTTCCCCCGGGTGACTTCTTTCTGCATCTCCAAAGGCCTGGGCTGAGCTGCTAGTGCTGAGATGAGGAATGCTGAGCTGCTTAGTTGTGCTACGTTGGGCTCTCTCATTTAAGCACCAGCCAATTAAGTCAAACGTCACTCATTGCAGCAGACATGCCTCCTAGCTGACTGCAGATGTAATTGGAAACAGATGAGGTTCATGTACCGTTGGCTTATGTCTGCAGCAACAAGACTAGGTATACTCACCTGGCCAAGTTGACAATTGAATCTAACTAACACACAAGTCTCAGTAAATTGTAAAAAATTGAAATTATACAAAATATTTTCTCAGACTATAGTGGAAAGAAGTTGGAAATCAATAATAGGCAGAAAGCCACAAAACTCAGAAATATATTCAAGCTAAACAACAGAGTCTTAAACTACCAGGCGATCAAGAAAGAAAATACAAGAGAAATCAGGAAGTACCTTGAGGCAAATCAAAATGAAAACAAAACATATCAAAATTCATGGAATACAGCAAAGGCTGTGTTGAGGTGGAAATCTATTGCCTTAAATGCTTATATTAAAGATGAAGAAATAGCAAAAATTGAGGAATTATATTTTCACTTGGAAGAACTAGTGAAACTAGTGACCCCAAAGCAAACAAAAGAAAAGAAAAAAATGATGATTAGAGCAGTAATAAATGAAATTGAAAGCATGAAAACCATAAAGGAAATCAACATAACCAGAAGTTGGTTCTTTAAGAAAATCAATAAAATTGATGGGCCATTAGCTAGGCTTACAAAAAAAAATGATGTAAATAAAGGAAATTAGGAATGGAGGACAGGATATAAGCACTTACCCCACAGCATAAAAAAGGAAATGAGAGTTTACTATAAGCAATTATATGCTAATAAACTAGACAACATAGATAAAAAGGATAATTTCCTAGAATGGCATGAAAAACCTACATTGACTGGAAAAGAAATAGATGACCTAAACAAACCTATCACTAGCAAAGTGATTGACTCAGGAATTAAGAAACTCACAAAAAAGAAAAGTCCATGAGCAGATGGACTCACATCTGAATTCTACCAAGCATTCAAGAAAGAATTAGTACCAATCCTGCTCAAACCCTTCCAAAAAAAACTGGAGAGGAGGGAAAGCTACATCATTCATTCTATGAAGCCAACTTCACCCTAATATCAAGCCATACAAATATACTACAAGAAAATAAAATTAAAGACCAATCTCTTTAATGAATACAGACACAAAAATCCTCAAAGAAATACTTGCAAATTGAATCCAGCAGCACAATAAAAGAATTATATCCCATGATCAATGGAATTTATTCCAGGTGTGCAAGTCTGGTTCAACACAAGAAAGTCCACTAAAGTAATACACCATATCAATAAGTTAAAGTGGAAAAAACACATGAACTCTCAGTTGGTGCAGAAAAGGTATTTGACAAAATTCAACATCCTTTCTTGGTGAAAACACTTCAAAGGGCAGGAATAGAAGGGAACTTCCTCAATATGATAAAGGGAATATATGATAAACCCACAACTGACCTCTTCCTGAATAGGGAAAGATTGAATGCTTTCCCTCTAAGGCCAGGAACAAGACAAGGATGCTCACTGTCACCATTGTTATTCAACATTGCGCTTGAAGTTCTAGGTAGAGCAATTAGTCACGAAAATGAAACAAAATGCATCCAAAATTGGAAAGGAAGAAGTAAAGCTCTCACTGTTTGAAGATGGCATGATGCTATATGTCATAAATCCCTAAAAATCTACAGGAAAACTACTACAAGTAATAAGTGAGTACAGCAAAGTGTTAGGGTATGAGCTCAACACCCAAAATCAGTAGTGTTTTATACATTAGTGATGAACAATCAGAGGAGGAAATCAAGAAAAAAATTTCATTTACAATAGCAACTAAAGGAATCAAATATTAAGGAATAAATTCAAGTAAGGGCCCAAAAGAACAATACACAGAAAACAACAAGAAATTTTTGAAAGAAATCATGGAAGACCTAAAGAAATGGAAGCACATACCATGTTCATGGATTGTAAAATGGTATAGTTAAGATGTCAATTCTATGCAAATTGATTCATAGATTCAATACAATGCTGATTAAAATCCCAACAACTTGCTTTGCAGATACAGAAATTTGTTTGGTAAGCCAGGTTACCATAAATAGGTAAAAATATCTCGAGAAAGAGAATGAATTGAAAAGTCTCACACTACCTCACTTTAACACATATTGCATTAAATAATATGCATTATTACATAAAATAAATATACATTAGTACATAATGCATGGTACTGGAAAAAAAAAACAGCATGGTACTGGCATAAAGATAGATATATTAACCAATGGAATTGACTTGGGGTTTCAGAAACAGACCATGTCATCTATGGACAGTCGATCTTTGATATGGTGGTCAAGTCAACCCACCTGGGAGAGAACAACCTCTTCAATAAGTGACGCTTGGAGAACTTGAAAGCCATATGTAAAAGATTGAAAGAGGATCCATATCTCCTACCCCATACAAAAATTAATTCAAAATGGATCAAATATCTAAACATTAGAGCTAAGGCCATATAACTTTTAGAAGAAAATATAGGGAAATATCTTATAAATTTTGTGATAGAAGGTGGTTATCTAGACCTTACCCCTAGAGAATAAACAATGAATATAGAAATAAATAAATAGGACCTCCTCAAAATTAAACAGGTTTGTGTGTAAAAGAAATTGTTGGGATAGTAAAAAAGGCAGCTTAAACAATGGAAGACAATATTTGGAAACCAAATATCAGATAAGGGTATAATATTGGGAATATACAAAGAGAATTTATGTATCAAAAACAAAAAGAAAGACACCCCAATTAAAAATGGGCAAAAGACACAAACAGACATTTTTTTTCAGAAGAGGAAATACAAATGACTCAAAGGCACATGCATTATGCACAATGGTTCTGGTTATTTGAGAATTGTAAAACAAAACCACAATGAGCTATCACCACACATACACTAGAATGGCCATAATCCGAAAACAAAAAATGACATGCTGGAGAGCATGTGGAGGAAGAGGCAGACTTATTTACTCTTCGTAGGAATGTAAAATGTTATAGCCACTCTTGAAAGCAGTTTGGCAGTTCCTCAGGTAATGAAGTACAGAACTTTGAAGATGGTAAAGTTCTATTTTTTGATAGATCATCCAGCAATCCCATCACTAGGTATATGTTCAATGGAACTGAACACTAGCATATCAATGGACATTTGTACACTGATGTTTATCACAGCATTATTTATGATTACAAAGAGATGGAAACAGCTGAAAGGTCCATCAACTAATGAGCATCTAAACTAGCTATGGTATGTACATATAATGGAATATTACATACCTATAAGATAGAATAAAGTCATAAAGCATATACCAATGTGAAATTAGCTGGAAACAAAAGGCACATACTATATGGTCTACAAATAAGAATTAACATTAATGAGGGAACTTTGAAAGTTAAATATGAGAACAGAGGCTATCAGGAGATGAAAAGTGGATAGAGATGGGCACGTGATACTAAAGAAGTACAGAATGTTCAATAGAATTTATTGGGTAGATCCAGAAATGGACAGCACAATATTGCCTCATGGCAGCACAATATTGTAAGTGTACTGAACAATAATGACTGTTTGATCTAAAGAGAATGGTTAGGGGAATGTATGACAGGAAAAGGAAAGATAGAAAATAAAGATGACCATTTATCTTTGCAAAATATAGTGTCCAATGATGGTGATTAAATTGTTCATATATAAAAATATTTTTCCACAAGGGAGGAAATTATTATTAACAGTACAATGTTTTGAAAGTTGAATGGTATACAAGAAAAATACAATAAAAATAAGCTTTGGTCTGTAGTTAACAGTAATATTGTTATATGCTTCCACTTTATGTAACAAAAGCATGATGCCAAAGCTAAATGTCAACAAGTGTGGGTTTGGGGGAGGGGTATAGGATTCTTTGTGGAAGACAATTAAATGTCTTCATATAGATTATGGTGGTAAAGGCATGGCTATTTACTTAAGTTCAATTGTGTGATATGTGAATAAAGCTGCTTAAAACTGAACAGAGAAACAAGTCTTAGATAAAGTATGTGCAAAGATTATTTATTCATTGTTGGTAGGAATGTCGAGATATCAGCTCCTTCAGAGGTGATTATGATGGTGCCACAAGAGGTTAGGGGTGGGATTAACATGTGACCTTGCAACCCCTTTGCGGGTATATAACTGGAGGAACTGAGAGTAGAGAAATGAATGGACATTTTCATACTGACATTTACGGTGGCAGTGCTCTTGACTCACAATGGAGGGGGTGCCCTACTGTTACAATGACTGAGGAATGGAAGAAGGAACTGTCTTTTTTATAGACAATGAACTACTGAGCAGTTACAAGAAGAAATGAAATGTTGAGGCATACAACCATGTGAATGAAACTTAAAGTCTGTATGTTGAGTGAGATGTCAGAAACAGATAGACAAATGTGCTTCATTCATTTAGATGAGCTGTAATATACAACCTCAGAGAACTGAACTTGAGAGTGTGGATTTTGGGTTGGGGACTATTGTAAAAGTTCCTAGATTGTAAGATATTACAGCAGTCACATATATTTAGAAGTTGTGACTCTTATTTCTAAATTCTGAGATGCTGAACTATTTATATATAACTTGATAATCTCCTGAAACTTTGGGTATTTATGTGACACTTGAGACTCAGACTTTGATCACTGAAGCTTTAAAAGTCAGCATTTCCCCATTCAATAGCTGTTTAAAAAGCTGAAAAAATGACACGAATTTCACTAGAGATATGAATGAAGATGATCTGGATAGAACTAAGATAAATCAAAATATTGGGTGAGGGGTATATGGTACATATATTCAAAGTTCAACTTCATTGTGAGACCAAGAGGAGAGATGTTAATTTGGTGCAAAATTTATATTTTGGGTAGGCCATTATCTCATTTAACTGGATGGTAATTTTACTTGAATGCTATAATAACATGGAATCTTGAATAGGGCATGAGATCTTATTCTTTAGTTCAGTTTGGTGTGATGCTCTGAAATATCCCTGAGCAATTTGGGCAGAGAATAAAAGAGTCTCCTTGGGGAACTGGGGAGAAAGGAGGAAACATTAAGCATCCCCATCTGGGGGATTCCTGATATTCTCATAAGCAGGGGAACAACTTAATTGATATGCTGAGCTCTCAGTCATAGGGCTTGTCTCTAGGAAGACAAGAAAAGGCTCAGCTTACTGATAATTATGGCTGGGAGTCACCCCCAGAGAACTTCTTTTGTTGCTCAGATGTGGCCTCCCTCTCTAAGCTAACTTTGCAGGTGAATCCACTGCCCTCCCTACTATATGGGACAGGCAGATTTTAACTCCTACTATGAGTTAAAATCTCCCTGATAATGTAGGGACCTGACTACTGGGCATGAGACAGGACCTGGCATCACAGGATTGAGAAAGCCTTCATGACCAAAAAGGGGAAGAGAGAAATGAGGCAAAATAAAATTTCAGTAGCTGAGAAATTTCAAACAGAGTTGAGAGGTTGTCTTGGGGGTTATTCTTATGCATTATATAAATATTTCTTTTTTAGTTTAGAGTGTATTGGAGTAACTAGAGGGAAGTACTTGAAACTGTTGAACTGTGTTCCAGTATACTTGATTCTTGAAGATGACTGTATAACTATATAGCTTTTAAAATGTGACAATGTGATCATGAAAATATTGTGTCTGATGCTCCTTTTATCCAGGATATAGACAGATGAATAAAAAAACAATGATAAAAATAAATAATAATAGGAGGATAGGGTAAAAATTGGGTAGATTGAAATACTGGTGGTCAAGTAGAAGGTGGGTAAGGGGTATGGGATATATGTGTTTTTTTGTTTTGTTTTTGTTTCTTTTTTCTGGAGTGATGCAAATGTTCTTAAAATGATCACTGTGATGTTCACACAACTGTGTGATGATATTGTGAGCCTCTGATTGTAAAATATTTTTTTAATGTATGTGTGCGAAGATTTCTAAATAAAAATATTTGAAAAGACCACCTGGGAGCATGCCTCAACTGAAGTAGCATAATAAAAAATTCCCACCCACAATAACTCTACATCCACAGGAACGGATTAGCTAATCTTTTCTGTGGTATATACAGCTTCAAAAAATCACAGGCCAGTTCACAAATAGCTTATTTTAATAGTATTTGTGTCTATTTTTTTATATCAGTTCTTGTGGTAGATATTCTAAATTCTGCCACTGCAATTTTGAATTTATGTTTGCACATAACTATTGTCAATGACTGATTTTCATGGTCAAGCCAGGCCTTTTGTAATTTGGCATTCACTGGATGATAAATTGCTATCTGGTAACTACAATAGTAGCTTTGGAGCCCAGTGAAGTTAAAGCACAGATGATGAGGAAGTGCAGAGCAAATAACACTCTAAGCTACACATGCAATTAAAAAAGTTACATATATATGAGATAGGTAATTAATATATAAAGTACTAGAAAATACTATATATAATATTATAAAATCACTAATTTTTATCATATTGTATTATGGAAATTACAAGTCAAAGGAAAAACAGTGCCCAAATAATTTTATCTTATTTCTTCAACATGAAACTATATGCATTAATATTCTGAAAGCATCCATGATCTCAGTGTAAAGTACAAATAGAAAATTGGGAAATATATATAAAACAAATTATAATAGTGTTTAAAACAACTGACAATATCTATATCAGATTTAATGTCTACAAATCAAAAGGAAAATCTAAAATCCATAAAAACAAATGCAATTTAAAAGCAAAGTACAGGAGTCATCAATTGAGTGAATATTAAATTAAAATTATCCATAAGCATTTAATATAACTGGAATTAGCTTTCATAGAAATGAAATAAAAAGCAAACAACAATGATGCAGTAATCACACTCATCAAACTGAAAAATATAAACATCTCTCAATACAGAAAGCAATTAGAATTTATGGAAACGAATATTCCATGGACTGGACAAAAGGGGTGATTAAGACTCATAGCCTTTTCATATTTAAGTCTGGAAGATGTAAAGATACATTAGTTTCTTTGAATTTTAAAGCACGAAGTCACATATCAATGATTAAAACCATATATTTGTTCTGATTGTAAAGAAATGTGACAGTTATAAGATGTTAAATGACATAAAAGTTCGATTTTGAATTGTCACATATCTATACACATAGTCCCCAACAAAATGCAGGGTTCACTATTTTGATTGTATTTTTCAAGTTTCTTTCCTATGTTTGTCCCAGCTTCAATAATATATTAATGTCATATGTCTAAATTCCTTACAGACTATCTGGAAAATCTGAAAAGGAACATGACCTTATTATCACTGCAAAAACTGCCTTCTTTGCTGAGTAGGTTTGGGGCTGCCATTAAACCAAGTCTAGTCCAATCCACAAAAAGCCTGAGCTATCTTCTTCTTGGGAAAGGAATTCAGCTCTGTCACCCCGGAATGAATTCTGAGCTTCACTGTTGTGCTTTGGGTCCTAAGAGCCAGTCTTCCACAGGGAAGAAAGAAGTCACCTAACAGGCCATGTTGTAGAAGGTCTAATCAATCTTACACAGAGGCCACCTGAGCTAGGTAAGTTCCTAAACCTATTACTATGTCAGCTTGGAATGTATCTGTTATGGCAGAACATAAACCATCCACTGGTATATGGCCTTAGGCAAATAGTGCTCATGGGGAATAGGGGGCTTTTTCCAAGTGGCAGAGGAAGTACTGAAGACTAGGATCTGGGACACTTGCTGGGCCCAGTGCAAGTTCTCAACTGTCCATTTGGGTGGGCATTACAATTACTCTTCCACTCCCTGCAGTCGCCAATGTATGGTGACTTTTGTTTCTTTTTTTCCCCACCATCACCGAATGCTCCTGAACCAGCAGAGGATGCATGTGGCTGAGAGACTGACCTGATGAGTTCTCATGGACCCCACATTCCAAGGACCTCACCTTGTGTCTACTAATGCATCACATGCTTCCAGGCTAAGCATGCCTATTCAAGATCTTGAAAATGTCTTAAGCCCCACTGATGCCCTGGATGAGTATCTGCCTGCTTATTCCCCTCTGGACTAAAAAGAAGATTCTATAAGTTCTGTCTAAGAAACTATCCCTGGAGCTGATTTTCATCTTTCTTGAGTTTTCCTTATTTGACATGTTTTCTGATTCTATGGATGGGAAGAGTGATGAATGCTTGTACTCAGACATTTTATGAAACCTAGCCCATCCTAGAAACCCAAGGAGTTGATATTGCAATAAATTTTGTCTACAATACTTCCCATTGTGTCAGAGTTTAAAAAAATGAATACAATTCCAATAGGTTAGCAATGGTGGCTCAGTGGCAGAGTTCTCACCTGCTCTGCTGGAAAACTGGGTTTGATTCCCAGTGTCTGCCAAAGCAAAATAAATAAATAAATAAATAAAATGAATGCAATCCCATTGTACAGGAGTTTAATATCAGTGAGAACCCAGGTCCTTACCTAGGGGATCCTGAGTTATTCAACTTACCCCAGCCCATATCTCTCCTCAATACAGAAAATTAAAATCTCACATGCTCTAGATCTTGAGATGTTTCTGTATTTGAGCTTACTTTCCTTAGGATTTCCTTCTTCATCTGTCTTTGATTCTGACCCCAGAGAAAGAGATGGCCTTTATGTGACTCTACTCTGAGCACACAGAATCCCTAACCCAAATTTGACCCACACTTTTGGGTCATTCTCTAAATCAAGGCTTGCAACACCAGTGCCAAGGATGAAGAAGAATAGTATGATGCAAGGGAATCATTTTCCAGGATTTCTTAAACCCCCCTTTGGAAGTTTTAAGCAGTTTTCTCTTCTCTAAACAAATTAAGACCCAACCAAAGACACATGACTGTGTCCCTGTCTTCCTGCTTCCCTCCAGTCTCAATATAAACAACATAAATTCATACATCTCCACTGGATGTAGCTTTCACTTGACTGGAGAGAGAGGGCCTTGTCTTTTTTTTCAAATGATTTCTTTTCTACATTTGAACGCTGCCTTTAAATGAATTATGTTAACACAGGGACTGGACAGTGTGTGAGTAGGTTGGGTAGAGAGATAATGAGAGTCCAGATATTAAGTTACTATTTTCATCTAAAAGCCCCAAAACATTGTCCCTTTTACAAGGCCAGAGTAATAACACATACTGGTGGGATGTAGACCCTTGGGAGGTTATGGCTCTCTCCTATTGGCTGAAAAAATACTTGTCCTTTACCACTCATCAGAGACTCATTGGGTTTCTATAGTGAATGTCTCTGGTTGTGGTGATACTGAAGACCCAGAGGGAGTTAAAATGTGACTTATATAGGATCCTAGTCTAGGAAAGAAAGGAAAGCAGAGCTAGAGGTCCAGAGGGGTAGAATGTCAGGGTATTCCTTTCTGTCTGTTCTCCATTCTAGTTCTCACCCTGGATGAGTTAATACTCCCAAATTTCTAATTCGTACTCTACCATGAAATGAGAAGTGAGTGTCACCCAAGGGCTGAGGACACAGAATTGCAGTGGTTAGCCACAATGCTTTCTTCTAAGTCAATGAAATACATCTATCATTAACTATACTTTTCCCTCAGGCAATTTCATCCTGTATAAGACAGGAAATTGAAATTAAAAAATAAATATATATCAATACCATTAGACAATTGATCTCTTTAACTCTTGCATGCAAACCCTTGAAAAAAAAGACACTATGCTGAATTTGGAAACAGGTTATCATTTATCTTAGCTATGGTTCTCTAAGAAACAGAATCAAACAGGAGATATCTGTAAATATAATATTTATAAAACTGTCTCATGCAACCATGGGGACATAAAAGTATAAGATTTGTATGGCAAGCCATAAGCTGTGAGCTCCAGTGAAGGTCTTCAATGAACTCTCAGGAGAGGTGGGCTGGCTGAACCAGGAAGAGGGATTGTCTCTTCTGAATCCTCCTTACAAGCTTTCCAGTGGTTAGATTAAAGATCACTCATTGCAGAAGACTCTCCCCTTAGCTGAATGTGAATGCAATCAGCTGTGGATGCAGCCAAAGTGGTCATGATTTAAACCTGACCATCCCAGTCTACCCCTTGTCAACTTGGCAGCTATGCACATCATCTTAAGCCATACTTAATCTCTAAATAGAAAACAATAGCAGACACATTTTTTCCTCACCTAACAATACTAAATGTCCTGTGTACAACTGGAAATGCATTAAATCTTTCCAGAATAGGGTGCAAGTGGGTAATATTCACACCTAAACTTGATATACTACAACTTTAACACCATAATATGAACAAAACAGCTTATGCCATATGATGAAGGGGATAAAATAAAGAGGAAAATAATAACACTTGCCTCATTTCTGTCTGAGGCCTCATCAGAGGTATCCTTAAAGTCCACATTCCTACCAACAGTCTCTTCAAAGCATTCTAGGCCTTCTCTATCAGGCTTCCTGCAATTCATCCAAAATCTTCTCCTCATCCATTTAAAAAGCCGTTCCAACATATTTGGTATTTGCAAACTGCATCAGCAACCCACACCTCTGTTCTAATTTGCCAGCTGCCAGAATGCAATGTACCAGAAATGGAATGGTCTTTAAAAGGGGGAATTAATGAGCTGCAAGTTTACAGTTGTAAGGCTGAGAAAATGTCCCAATTACAACAAGTCTATAGAAATGTACAATCTAAAGCATCCAGGGAAAGATACCTTAGTTCAAGAAGGCTAATGAAGTTCAGGGTTTCTCTCTCAAGTGAGAGGGCACATGGCACACACAGTGAGGGTTTCTCTCTCATCTGGAAAGGCACATGGCAAGCATGGCATCATCTGCTAGCTTTCCATCCTTGAATCCTGTTTCATGAAGCTCCCCCGTAGGCATTTTCCTTCTTCATCTCCAAAAGTCGCTGGCTGGTGGACACTCTGCTTCTCATGGCTATGTCATTCTGTTCTCTCAGAATCGTCCTTATTCTCCAAAATGTTTCCTCTTTTATAAGATTCCAGTAAAATAATTAAGACCCACCAGAATGGGTGGAGACATGTCTCCACCTAATCCAGTTTAACAACCACTCTTGATTGAGTCACATCTCCAGGGAGATGACCTAAAGTTTCAAACCTACAGTACTGAATAAGAATTAGAAGAAATGGCTGCCTTTACAAACTGGGATTAGGATTAAAACATTGCTTTTTTAGGGTAAATGCATCCTTCCAAACAGCACATCATTCCATTTTTGTATATTGCATTCTGGCAGCTTGCAAACTTGAACACATGGTGAAAAATGCACCCTATCATTTATCACCTTATTGAGTGCAAAAGAAAAGCAGAGACTTCTGAAAGCTGTGAGATAAAAAGCAAAGAGTTATGTACAAGGGGCTTAGTATAATACTGTATGGTGATTTCTCAAGAAATCATGAAGAAATGACAACAGTGGGTTGAAATACTTAATATACTAAAAAGAAAACAGTTGCCAACCAAGAATTATATATCAGGTGAAACTTTCTTTCAAAAAGGTAGGAGAGATTAAGACATTTCCAGATAAACAAAAGCTGAGGAGGTTTGCAACCACTAAAGATACCCTAAAGCAACTTTAAAGTGAGTAATTCAGACTGAAAAAAGATACGAAAGAGTAGTACAAACTTGCATGAAAATATAAAGATCTATTATAAACTATGCACTGGCAGCTGACCAATCTGACCAGCCCTGTAATCAGACTCTGTCAATTGATCAATTCAAGCCCCAGTTTATATCTGTGTTATGGGGTAATGTTAAATGATCTCTCAGACAAGTGGGGTGAATAGGGTACTGATTATTGTCAGTAGTTAGCAGGACCCCAGTGAACAGATTGCAGTGATTTCAGGAGGAGATTTCCCAAGTCCCTCAGAGAGGCATTCATATTAAACTGGTCCTTCCATCCAGCCATCAGGTCACCAAAGCTGAACTCAGATCTCACCCCAGTGACCAACTCAAGCACAATCCGTATCTGAGCATCAGGCTAAAGCCCACATAGTGAGCATGCACTTGGTTGCCTCCTCAGGCTCTTAGTGGGGAGAAAATCAATATGTGTCTGGTCCCAGAATTTCCTAAATTCAGGAAAAGAAGGGGAATGCCAACCACTGTCCCTTACAGCTCTTGCTCAACCTTTCTTTTCTGGATGTCAGCATTCCCCTCTCTGCAATCATGAAAAGGGACAAGAAGTCCCAGCTCCAGAATAAAGCTTTAGAACCCCCTTAGATCTGGGTGCAGCTCCAAAGCTTCTGCTGACCTTATTGTCCCTACAGTTAGAGAGTTGACCACCCTGTAATTCCAAGAGACTTAGGTATCAGCTCACCCTCTACCCACACCTCCTCCTCCTGGCCTCCACAGCTCCCTCCCCCTCTAGGTCTCAAGTTGCAACATTTTCTTTTGGACCCCCAAAGGCATCTTCCCTCTGGGCCTTCACCTTTCCTATTGCTGCCTGGCATGCTCACATGCACTGTTCAGGGGGTTGCATCACATCTTCTCACTGCTGCCCTTCAACCAGAAGGGGGTGGGGGTGATGATGCATCATCTGCCGTGACTTGAACAAGAGCAGGAGCATCAAGGAGATGAGCATCCTTGTGAGCTTGGGGGATTGAGCATCCCCTTTGTCTATCTACAACCTTCTGTAGGTTACAAAGTCTCCTCCAGGACTACTTTCATAGGAAACCATCTCTTGGCTAAAAGCCAACACTGGAAGGAAAGAGATAGTCATTATAGTATCACAAATGTACAAAGAGGTCTCTATGGCAAGCAACCTTATCACTGGCTGATGCTCAGGGGTCATGCAGGTGTGGGGGTGTGCCCCAGTGAGATTCCTCCAGCTCTGAGGAATTCTCACTCCCAAACAAGCAATGAGTCAATTCTTCTTTGTATAGTATTCACCACCCTGCGGTATCTGCTCCAAAGACCCTGCCCAGCATGCCTACCTGACACTTGTGTCCCATGTTCCTAAGTCTTCTTCACTCTGGAGGCACTTCAAGCCTTTACCAACCTGAGAACCACACCTGCCTGCACTGCTCATCTCCATAATTCAGATTCACTTTTGGACTCACAAGGCTGGCCTCAGGGGATTCCTACTTGAGGCATTTGTGCAAAGCACAGCCTTGGGGTCAGGTTGACCTGGATTCAAACACACAGCTGGGCCAAATGCACAGTTGACCATGTACCCTGTGACAGACAGGGTAGTGTTCACTTTGCTCAGAGCCTCAGTTTCTTTGAATGCAAAATAGGGTCAGTTCCCCAACCTCCTGAATGTGTTAGGGATAAATTCAGAGGAGTTGATGTTGCCTAAAGAGGAGACTTGCCTGGCTGAATGAGTACATTACTCAAACCTCTGACAGCAGACTTGAATGATAATAAGTTAAGACAGTGGTTCTTAGTCCCATGTTTGTGGCTGGGATGGGTGATCTTGAGCTGTTGGTGCTGGTGGCTCATCTCTAAAATTCCATAGATTCACTGAGTGCCAGGGGAAGTCTGTCACAACAGTAATAGTGTTCAAACTCTCTCAGGCTTGTTGGTGGGGCCCACCTCCCAGGTCTCCATCCCACTCACTCAAACACCAACCACACCTTCATCTAGGGACAGACTGGACATCTCATTCAGGGATCTTCTATTTCTTTTCTTTTCTTTTTTTTTTTTTTTTGCATGGACAGGCATCAGGAATCAAAATCAGGTATCTGACATGGTAGGTGAGAATTCTGCCACTGAGCCACCCTTGCACCACCCTTGTTTTCTATTTTTTTTCAGGGATCTTGAAAGCAAGCACAGGAGGATAGAGGAGGAAGAGGAAGAGGAGCGGGTTGCCTGGCCTTCTCATCTGCCCAGAATCACCAGTGTTGCCTGTCACTAGGTCCACCCTGTCATCTGCAGGGGACATCTGAGAACTTGGCCATGTAGGAGGTGAGGAGATACTGGTAAAAAACTTGCCACCACTTCTCTTGTTGCCAGGATTTCCACACCCACCTGGCCAGTGCCAGAACTGCCCCACCTGGAGGTACTCTGGGTGGCCCCATGCCCCGAGGGCTATGAATGACACTAAGAGGACTACTGGTGTATGGCATGTGACCATTGGGATAAACAGAGCCATTGGTGCATCACATAAGTGCGTGCAGCAAATCAGTGTCATGTCCACCTCTGCACACTGGACTACAGCCACCAGACATGTCTGCCCTGCACATGTAATTCCTTTAGTCAACCTAGACCACAGGGCCCATAGGTTCATATGCTCCCTGGAGCTATGCTGGGAGCAGTGCCCTGGAGCCCACATCTCACACCTGTGATTGGCTTGGGTCAAGTTTGGACCTTCTGGAGATGCTCTCCACCCATTCTGACCTGAACCCTAGACCCGTGGGCTCAAACAACAGCAAGGCCAAAGCATCCTGAAGCATGGCCCTCCACTAATGACAGGTGACCTTGGCATTGGCACATGCTCACAGTAACAAGATGCAATGAGCTCTGGGTCTGTGGGATATGGGTGGAGGGTGAGGAAACTGCCTTGAGCCCAACAACCAGTCACCACCTGCATTGCCTGGCCAAGGTAAACAGCCACGAGAGCCTTGGATCATGGAGGAATGGCCAAGGCTGAAACTGGGGTTAGGTTCCCAGATGAATACTCTACTCTGGCACTCTCCAAAAGGTGAGAGGTCATGGGAGAGCCATCTGTCCACACCAACACCCCATCCACACAATGGGAACTTGGCATATGCTCCCTGAGCACATAGTTGAGCAGTTCCATGTCCAACCATTTAGTATAAAATCAGGAAACTGAGACCCAGAGAGAGGGAGAGATTGGCCCATGACTGAGAGGTGGGAAGATTTCAGAGAGTAAAGCAGGGTTTCAGCCTCTAAGCCAAGCTAAAATACTCCCATGGAGTTTTCAGCACAAGGAGAAACTTCCAGAGCTTGTCTTTGGGCCAGGAACAAAGAGCAGCCTCAGACCACTTATCTGATAGATTTTAGTCTGGGAATATTCCTAGAAACTGTTGACTGCTTTCTTCCTTTTCCAGCTCCACCCCACAGTCAACCTTCAGGGAATCCTCTTTTTGAAAACTGAGGGAGGAACACAAGGATAGCAATTTCCTTGGGATCAGAGTTTTTGGTAACTTGTCACTGCTGTCCCCTAACTCAATTGAAGAAGAGGACATCAGGCCTGATCTCAGACATCCTAGCATTTTTACATTTTGAGCATTGAATTGATTAATGGAAAGTTAAATAATTGTATCACTAGAGCCCTAGTCTCCAAGGTAACAGGAAACTCTCTTCTGGATCAGTGTCTCTACTGAGATATTAAGATTTTTTGGAAAAAAATTATTAAACAAGGACAATGCCATGTGAGTATTGGTATTTGCCATAACTACTCCAAACAGATGAGATTCAAATCCAAGTCAGTCTGGCTGACCTATAACCATGAAGTTCCTCATGCTGTCATGGTCAACTGAGTCAGGAAACCCAAACAAAGACCAGCCCCTCTCCTAGCTGGTCCAGGCACTAGCTGATGGCAGGCATTGGCTCAGCCTGTTGAACAGTGGCCTGTTTCATGGCTGCACTAAGCCAAAACATTCTTTCTTCAGGAAATTTTAGCAAACTCTGATCCATTTTGCATGTCCCAAACCTCCACTCCCAGCTGATAACTTTCCAACGCAGCTCCACTGCTGACTAAGAAATTTGCATTTCTCTTAACTGTAAATCATATGCTTTGTTTCACTGATGCTATATTCTAAAATTGCACCCTATAACTATAGCAACTGCTGAATGACTTTATTCATATCCCTTTGTCTTTTTATACAACCTTGAATTTGGGTGCACTTGCATGTAATCTACTGAGTTTGGGGGTCTTTGTATTTCAGCCCTTATTGATTAGTCAGCTCAGAGTCAAACACCTCAAATTCCTAAACTGTCTTGCTGAACCAAGATAGCTCTAATCAAAATTAACCCACCTGACATGTGGAGTACCCAAAATATGTGCTCACTTTATGCATACTCAGCAATTAGACTATCTGTGATCTTGTAATGTAAAACACCTTTGCTTATAATCCTAAGCTTATCTACCTTTGTTTGAAAGATACAAAACATTGAAAATTTCTCCAGTTCAGGGGGTCAGATTTGTGGAATCTGTCCTCCTGTCTTCACAAGGCTAGCTTTAGCTAAATAAATATTTTCTCTTGTCAAAATCCCACTGTTTACTGATGGAATCAGCACATCAGGCAATGACTAACTTTTGGGCTGAAACAGAATGTCCCCATTTACCCATAACTCAGTGCAGCATCAAGTATCATATCATGTCAGTGCCAGAGCCTGACTCAGCTGCTCCCATCCTGGGATCCCAGCTATTCAGAGAGGGCCATCCTAAGACCATTCTGGCTACTGTGCTGGAACAAGGGGGCCATGGATTGTCTTGAGTTCCACATAAGGCCCAGGCTTAGATCTCACCTGGTCGATTAGGCCTCATCCTTAATCCAGGGCAACTGTCACAACTAACCAAAATCTCCATATTTGTCTCTTCCTTACTTCTGTCCAGTGCCTTGAGAGCCTCTCCCTCCTCTTCATTTTCCTCTTATTCATCTTCCCCATAATCATCCATCAGCTGCTTTTCAACCTTGTGGGTGTTGGAGGACAGATCTGCAACCAGAAGAAAACAAGGCCATGCATGTCTAATACAGGGTTACAAGGAAGTTCTCAGGGCCCCACAAGGAAATGATGTAAGTGGTCTGGGGAGTTTGTTTAAAATTTCAATAAAAATAAAAAAAATCAGGTGTCTTGGTGCAAGCCTTTGAGAAGCTGCTTTTGAATGTATGGGGTAGAACCTGAAAATCTATTGCAACATGGGGACAGGGGAGCCTGAACAGTCAGCTGTGAAATACACCTCCTCAGAGAGGCATGGGCAGGCTATAGAGGCTTCATGGATGTCTCAGGAGGATTTGCACCGTTTTGTATGACTGCTGTTTCCTGGGGAGGGGTCCTGTCAGGGAATATTCATTCAGGGAATGTGCATATTCAGGGAATATGCATGTGACAAAAATAAAAGTGGTCCCATGAGAATAAGTCCATTTGTAAATAGGGAATTTTGAAAATGCTATTATTACTTTAGATGTGGACTCATTTATGAGTCAGATCTTTGAATATACAATTCAGATGAGTTCACATTGAATTAGTATAGACTTTAATCCATATGACTGAAGTCCATATAACCAAAGAAATTTGACATGGAACCAGAATTAAGGAACCAGGAGAAACCAGAGAGAAAGCAAGGAAGGGATTATCATGTTATGAAGACAGAAGTGCTGCTGGATGCCATAACAGAATGTTACAATCTCTGGGAGAAAACAAGTTCTGCTAACACCTTGAGTTTGGATGTCTAGTCTCCTAACTGTGAGTCAATAAATTCCTGTTATTTAAGTCCACCAGGGTTTGGTATTGAGGTCTTTCCTGCAGAGTAGCCTACCACCATGTCAACAGGGCTCCAGGATAATAGTAGTGGATTACACCTGAGAAAGAGTCAAGATGCAGACTATTTAAGAAAGAGTTTCTAGGTAAACCCAAAAATAGCAAGGCAGACACAAATAAGAACACTAGATGAAACCGAGGCATCCAACACCTACAGTTACAGCACACATTAAACACCATCTGAATCTCAAATGGATAAATAACAAACCCCACACAAAGGTCAATTTACCTCAGTTATCTATTACTCCATTCATTATTCCTGGTTTTCAACAACAAGAAAACTGTAAATAATGCTAAAAAGTAAAAATAACAGTCTGAAATGACAGAGCTGTTTTCACAACCAGCTTCAGACTGGAATTTTGTAATTATCAGACTGGGAATTTAAAATAATGATGATAGAGAAATTGTTGAAAGATGGTGGCTTAGTGAGGTGTGGAATTTAGTTCATCCAGAGAGCAGCTAGTAAATAGCCAGGAACAGTTCAGAACAAATGCTGGGACCACATAAGTGACCAGACACACAGTATACACCAGTCTGGACCAGCTGGACCAGCTGTGATCCCATACAGAACCCTAAGCCCCCAAGCTGTGGAGGCCAGCAACCCTCCCCTATGGGCATGGCAGTCTGGTTCCCCAAGGTGAAAGGAAAGAGACTTTACTACAGCAGGGTCTTAGCTCAACCAAGCTCCAATTGCAGAATTAATTAATAAATTCTGACTGCTGAAAATAGGTCCCCAGCTCAGATAAACCTTGAATAAGAGCTAAAGGCACTGGGAGTTTTTGCCCCAGCAGAGAAAGGGCAGGGCTGATGAAAAAAGGAAATAAAAAACCAACAGAGGCCTTTTTGGCTCAGACAGCAAAATATACTTGAAAAGGGCTGGAATCTAAAAAAGAGGGGTGGCACACAGCTGGAGATACATAGAGTAAGGTACTAACTTAAGCTCTTTATTAACAAACCCAAGAAACAGGGGTCCTGCTCATAAAAGGATTTTTTTCCCTTTGTTTTTACTACTTAACAACTTATTGAGAGAACTGCAAGGCATCTCAGGCTCCAACAACCTATGAAATGGGTGGAATTAGGCTTGCCTAAGAGTCAAAGCAGCTGGTCAGGTGAAAGGAGTTAATTCCTTGGAGGATGTGCCTTCCCAAGGAGAGGGGTGGGTCCCAGTACAGGACTCTGCACAGCTTCCAGCAGTGAAAATTATCATAATAACACTGAACTATCACTAACTTTCCTCATCTACTTTGTAAAATGTATAGCACTATTGTTCTCTCAAGAATGCTATTTAGAGCTGTTGTCTTATTTTGGAAATTTCAAAGAAGGATTTATCTAACAGCTGGCTTTTTTCTCCTTCTCATCATCTTATAGGCAATTGTTTATAGGACAAAACCTGGTTACTGAAGCTAACAAAAATGTCCAATATATAAGCTAAAGTTTTGCCCTCTATTTTCATCAAAACATTTACTTTATTATTTTTCATTTCTTGTTTTACATCTAATAAAAGAAATGATTCTGTTTTCCTCATGTGCTTAATTTTTTCTTTCATTATATTCACACATTATTAAAATGAATAATGCATGATATATTAGCTATACATCTGAAATTCTAAAAATTTATATAACATATTTCATATTAATGAAATTGGGAATTGAGACCCCAGGGACTGTAAAACTGAAGCAATTAAAGCCAACCTATAACCTGTCCTGCCTCAACCATGCCCCCAGAGTCTGCTGAAGTTAGAGGCACCACATCACTTTATGCTGGTGGGAAACCACAGGCAGACAAGCACTGCATACTGGGCAAGACAGGAAAAACACAGAGTCTGGAAGCTTCATAAGAAACTGTCAATATGCCGGGTCTCACTTTCAGGGAAAACTGATGCAGGTGACTCTTTCCTCCTGAGAGAAGGCCAGTCTGGTCTGGGAAAATCTGACTGGGGTCTATAATATCTAAGCAGACCCTAAAAAATGCTCTATATAGGCAGGGCAAGGAACATAAAATAAAGAACTGAAAAATTCTGATCAGTTAAACAAAGCTATGCTAGAGGTATAGAATAAGCTGAACCGAAAGTAAAAGAAAAGATAGGGAACAAAGCCATCCAGCAAGTTTCCCAGGTAAAGGAGTGAAAAATTTTCAGAATAAACTAATTAAGAAAATCAAATACCTACGCCAGCAAAAAATGATGTGTCATACTAGGAATATCAAAGATATGGCCCAGTCAAAGGAACAAACCAACAATTCAAATGAGATACAGGAGTTGAAAACAGTAATTTGGGATGTCTGAAGAGACATGGAAAATCTCAGCAAAAATCAAATCAATGAGTTCAGGGAGGTTATAAAGAAGGCAATGGGCAAACAAAAAGAAGAAACTTAAAGTCTGAAAAACAACAGAACTGCTGGGGCCACGTCAGTGACCAGACACACAGCATACACCTGTCTGGACAGGCTGGACCAGCAGAAAAAAGACAAGGATGTCCACTGTTACCACTGTTATTCAACATTTGGATGTTGGAAGTTCTATTCAGAGTAATTAGACAAGAAAAAGAAATTCAAGACTTCAAAATTGGAAAGGAAGAAGTAAAACTCTCACTGTTTGCAGATGATATGCCACCATATGTCAAAAACCCCCCAAAATCCACAGCAAAGCTACTGGAGTTAATAAAAGAGTACAGAAAAGCAGCAGGTACAAGATCAACACTCAAAAATCAGTAGTGTTTCTATAACTACTAATGAGCAGTCTGAGGAGAAAATAAAAAGAAAAATCCATTTACAATAGCAATCAAAAAAATAAAATATTTAGGAATAAATTTAACTAGGATACAAAAGACTTATCCACAGGAAACTACAAGAAATTGCTAAAAGAAATCAGAGAAGACCTAAATAAATGGAAGAGGATACTGTGCCATGGATTGAAAGGCTAAATACAGTTAAGATGTCAATTCTACCTACATTAATTTATAGATTTAGTGCAATATCAATTGAAATCCTGAAACCTTACTTTACAGAAATAGAAAAACCAATAACCAAATTTATTTCAAGGGCAGGTTGCCCTGAATAGCTAAAAATATCTTGAGAAACAAAAATGAAGAGGTCTCATAGTACCTGACTTTAAGGCATATTATGAAGCTATGGTGGTCAAAATAGCATGGTACTGGCATAAAGATAGATATACTGACAAGTGGATTCAAATACAGTGTTCATATGTAGACCCTCTCATCTATGGACAATTGATCTTTAATAAGGCAGTTAAGTCAACTCACCTGTGATAATGCAGTCTCTTCAATAAATGGCACTTGAAGAATTGGATGTACATAAGCAAATGAATGAAAGAAGATCCATATCTCACACCTTATACAAAAATTAACCCAAAATGGATCAAAGACCTAAACATTAGAGCTAAGACCACAAAATTTTTAGAATAAAAGGTAGGGAAATATCTTACAAAACTTGTAATAGGAGGAGGTTTCCTAGATCTTGCACCCAAAGCACAAGAATTGAAGAAAGAAATAGATAATTAGGAACTCCTCAAACTGAACAATTTTGTGTATCAAAGAACTTTGTCAAGAACATATAACCCCTAATGTTGCCATTTTGCATTAGTATGGTAACTTTGTTACAATTGATGAAAGAATATTAAAATTATGCTATTAACTATAGTTCATAATTTATATTAGGTGTATTTTCCCATAAACTGCCCTGTTTTAACACTTTTTATTTATGTTGTACATTTGTTATAATTCATGAAAGAACATTTTTATACTTATTACTATTTATAGTCATCACTTAGTAATAAGGTTCTCTGTTTTATATAGACCTGCATTTTCACTTTTAATTTTTATTCTAGTAACATATAAACTACCTAAAATTTCTTCTTTCAATCATCTTTACATATATAATTCAGTTCTGTTAATTTTGCACAAAATGATGTGCTTCCATCACCACCATCTATTTCCAAAACTTTAAAAGTAGCCTATTATTGAAGTTAGTATAATAAAATCTCCAACTATTATCATAGACTTTTCCCATTCTACCATCACAGCTATGAATTTTGCATTGCATAATTTTGGACTCAATTGTTATTGCATATATATATTTATAATTGTTATATCTTCCTTTTGAATATAACTTTTATTATATATAATGTACTTAATTTTCTCTTGAAACCTATTTTGATTTAAATTCTATTTAATCTGATAAATATCACCATCACTCCTCCATTTTCATTATATTTTCACGTTATTTCTTTTTACACCCTTTTAATTCCCTCCTCTTTGTGTCCTGGTAACTGAAGTGATGTATTTTACACAGCATATAAATGGATCCTGCATTAGTCAGGGCTTTCTGGAGAATCTGTACTAAATATGCAAAATCAAGGGGTCTCTTATAGGAACTGGCCCCTGCTACAGTGAAGATTCGCAAATTCAAGTTCTGTAGTTTATTCCACACACCAGAAATTTCAGAAAAGTTGATTTTGAAATCTGACATATCCAAAATCTTTAGGCAAGGCACAAGCTGGTAATTTCAAAGGTGTTTATGTAGTATGGTCTAACAGAAGCAGGCTGGCTGAAGAAAAGGAAGAAATCTTCTGAAATATTCAGTTCTACTTTTGTAGAGGGAAGTCTCTTTTCTTGATTGTAGGTCCACTCAGCTACAGATACCATCAACTTACTAGTAAGGTAAATACTTCTAAGAAATATCCTCACAATAATAATCAAATCAGTGCTGGCTTTACCAAACTACTGGACATCATTACCTAGACAAGTTTACACATGGCATTGACCATCACAGTTACTGTTTTATCACAGGGGGTTCCCCTTTATAGTTAATGTGATTGCTGATAAAGAATTATTTACTGCTGTCATTTATTTATTTATTTTATGGGTGCAATAAATATTTTGCTCCTCAGTTTCTCCATACCTTACTTTTTCAAAAAATTTTAGTAGTTTTTTTTGCATAACATTATGAACACCTTTATTTTTTTATATGTATACACAATTACTCATCCATATATTTATATATTAGTGGTTAATTGCAATTACATATAAAATTTTAATTTGTAACAGTTTAGATTGAAAAATACCAGTTTAATTTCTGTAATATGCTTTTGCTTTTCTCATACACACTTTAATTTATATTTTATAATTTTATTGTCCCAGATTATATATTTTATCTTGAAATGCATATTAAAAGAGATTTACAATTTTTGTTTATGCCTTTTTCTTTCAAATCATCTAGGAAAATAATTTATAAACCAAATCAAAAGTGCAATAATTTAGCTTTTATATTTATATATGTTAATTTAACAGTGTCCTTTATTTTTTCTCATGATTTCAATGTATGCTGTCATATTTTCCCAGCTGTAAAGGCAAATACCATACAGTGCATTGGCTTAATGATGTAAATTTATTGCCTCAAATTTGCAGACGGCAAAAGACTTGCTTACTCCTGGTCATTTTTGTTCTGGCAACTGAGCAATTCTTGGGTTTCCTTGGTTTTTCCCCATCTCAGAGCAATTTTCTTCTTTCTCTTTTGTATTCCATTGGATAACAGCATCTGTCTTGTCCTTTGGATTTCTCTCATACCATGCGTCTCTTCCTAAGTGGTCCAAAATTTTGATTGACAGTCTAAACATCCAAACCCACTTATTGCAGGAAAAGTTTCTTTCTTTTTTTTTAAATTATATTTTTGCTTTTATTATTTTTTGTTTGTTTGTTTGTTTTTTTTTTACATGGGCTGGGGCCAGGAATCGAACCGGGGTCCTCCGGCATGGCAGGCAAGCACTCTTGCCCGCTGAGCCACCACGGCCCGCCAGGAAAAGTTTCTTGTTGTTTACCTCACTCCAGCAAGCCACACCAGGATTGTGGACAGCATATACCACAGATTCTTGTCACTCAGTTGGGGGATAGAATAGCAACTGAGATTAGAAAGGCAAATTTTACTAAAATTGAGAGCTTTCATTTCAGCCTTTCCTCGATGGTGCAGGTGATGCAGTAATATCCATAGTTCCAAAATAATTATCTCAGGAGGTCCCTGGATTTTTCAGTAGTTGCTTTAGGGGAAAAAATGATTCATCAGCTTTCAACTACAATCTACCCACAATTACCCCTTTCCATTTTCAATTTGTCTTTCCAGTTTGCATTTTGATTGGCAATGTATGTGAATTTCAGTTGTTGTTCATCCACTCCTGCAGATGGCAGTGTCAGTTGTTTATTGAAGTTAAGCCATCCTATCCTATACTTAAGTGTAATGTGATCCATTGTGATTTTTTTGGGAATAATGAAAATGTTCTAGAATTGATTATGGTGATTAATCCATTTTCAATTCTGATGTATAAATCATTATCAATAAATTCATTCAGGATTCTTAATGGAAATCTATAATAAATGTAAAGAGTGTTCTCTAACTGAGATTAAGACAAGTAGGACATTTCACTTCTCCATTAGGGTGGCGGGATTCTGGGTTTAATGCAGTGAAAAGTGATGTAAGAGCCAGAGATTAATAGAGTTTCATAAGAGGTTAATCTGTTGGTGGTAAAGTACATTCTCAGTTAGTGATAATTAATGTCTATATTGCATAAGAAAACATGAGGTCAAGTGGGGGCCCTAGTTCTACAGAAGCAACAGCATGATTTGAAGAAGCAGCTTTTATCATATCCAGTGCTTTGAAACTGGTTTAAGGGTAAGGAATTAGGTTTGTTGGGAACGTTGAAGTTCAGTTTAAAATCCGAAGACTGATCCAGGTGGCTCATGCACAAATGGAAAAAAAAATGGATTTTTATATTTAGGGATGCCTAGGGAAATTGCCAATTGTGGAGCTTTCTGCAGGTAACAGATGTCCTGTTCATCTCCGGGCCCTCAGAAGGGGTTATCTTTTGCTGAGGAATTACTCAATACAAAAAGACGTGTTGCCATCTCAGAAAAATTTAGTACCTACTGTCTTCAATATCCACTTAAACTTAGAAATTGTCCTTCTAAAACAAGGAGTAGTTTCCCCCTTAGACAGTCATTCCCTAAATAATGGATGGCAATCTGGCAAGCCATAATTTACCTTTTGGAAATTAATATTTCTTTCCTGTGAAGCCTGAGAGAAAATAAATGGAATCATTTTTACAGGCTTCCTTGATAAGTACGTTTAAGAAGCATGGGTTTTTCTTGGAAGAAGATACTTTTGTGATCTTGATGACACAATGAGTGTATGCAACATATTGCAGTAATGAAATATTTATGTGCCTTGTTTCTCAGATCACTCAACCTAACAGTTGGCTGCCTCTGAGTACAAATATGAAAATCTGTACCACCAGATGAGGAGAAAATTAGAGAACAGTTACTCAAAGTCAAGGTCTCAACATAAAATGGCATCATTTGATCTTTTTGAAGGCCCCAGGAAAGTTTGTTCAGGTTGGTGCAGGTATGACAAGAACCACCATCTCACTTGTCTATGAGGCCAACTTAAACAGCAGGCTTATAGGGCCTATGCCTGTGATTTACACTTTGGTTATTTTTTCTAAGACTAACAATACTCTTAGACGATACAACACAAAACAGTAACATAAAAGAGAACAAAAATGGATAAAAATGTATGGCCTGATTCTGCCAAGTATGGCAAATAAATGGAAACCAATCATAAAATCTGTCTTTCAAACTTAGAATATATAGCTGAGGAAATCAATACAGAGCAAGAGGAGTTGAGAACCAGTGCAACTTAGCATGTGAACAGAATATGATAAGACACATGCAGCAAGGGGACTGCACAAATACCATACATGGAGAAATACTAGGGGCCATGGCAATAGACATGCAGCCCAGATATCAATAGGGATTTCATTGTAACTGGGAAAACACATGACGATCACACAAAGAGAACACCAAAGACTATTTATTCAGAGCTTATTACAGCATGGCAGTCTGTCACCATCAATTACATTTGGAAGAAGTTGAAATGCATGCAGAGCAGTGGGAAATACTATAGTATAAAAATTCAAAGCTTTTGAATTGCACTGATTGGAGGTTTTTGGCATGGGGCAGCTGGAGGCAGAATAACTAGATATGGGACAGCCTATGTGATCAGTTAGGGAAGCATATTTGGATTTCTTTGATTGGCCCTAATTTGTAGGTCAGACAAAAGTTATTAGTTATTGACCAAATCCTGGCTATTTTGGCTCTATTTCCATCAGAATTGTGGTTTATTTCCTGTGTTGATTAATGAATATGGTGGTATAAATTCCTGGACAGAATGCAGAAGATAGTTGTTCAAAGATCTATATCAGGGTATGGCTTGGATATTATCACTTTATATATTCAGTCTCTTACAATTTAGTGGAACTAATGTTGTGCTGGAGTAGCAAATCATGACTTCCTGCTTTCAGAATGTTCATAGGTCTTTTTTCTCAGTTTCACACACATTCATAGACCCACATTCATACACACTCAAAGGAAAACAATGCATCTTTATAGATAATTTTTAAAAGGAAAATTTTAATTCTTTGAGGAATTCACTGATGTTTTTGAATGCTATGAAGGATAGAGAATGCAAAGCTGAGGCTAAATGTGAGATACCTGATGGAAACAATAAGCAGAAAAATATGGCAGAAGTAAATTACATGTTCATATGTATTTTGTTATGATAGGTTTGTATAAGCAAACGTGTGCATCAAGGTAGATCATTATACTTTTAGAACTGATATCATATTATTTTTAAATTTTCAATGAGTTCAAATTCATTGATTTTCAATATTCTGCATTTTCCCTATTCTGACTGTCAGGGATTTTTGTCTGTAATTCAGCCACAGAAGTTAGGGGAAACAAAAGGGCACAACTATCCATGGTAACTGCCCCTGAGGTAATTCTTTTTTCTTTAGTATCCATTCATTTCTGTTTTTTTTTTTAGACATTTAAGTTTTTATTTCCTTGGTATTATTTTTTTTTTCAGTGTTTGAGTCTTCCTTTACTTTATTTTATTTTTTTTTAAATTTTTTTATTAATCAAAAAAAGAAAAGAAATTAGCACAACATTTAGAAATCATTCCATTCTACAAATGCACTCAGTAATTCTTAGTATCATCACATAGATGTATGATCATCATTTCTTAGTATATTTGCATCGATTTAGGAAAAGAACTAGCAAAACAGCAGAAAAAGATATAGAATGTTAATATAGAGAAGAGAATTAAAATAATAATACTAATAATATATACATATAAAGGAAAAAGAAAAAAAAACAAAAGATACAAACACACACACAAACAAACAAAAAACCATATTTCAGGTGCAGCTTCATTCAGTGTTCCAACATAGTTACATTACACTTAGGTATTATTGTGCTGTCCATTTTTGAGTTTTTGTATCTAGTCCTGTTGCACAGTCTGTATCCCTTCAGCTCCAATTACTCATTATCTTACCCTGTTTCTAACTCCTGCTGGTCTCTGTTACCAATGATATATTCCAAGCTGATTCTCGAATGTCGGTTCACAGCAGTGGGACCTTACAGTATTTGTCCTTTAGTTTTGGGCTAGACTCACTCAGCATAATGTTCTCTAGGTCCATCCATGTTATTACATGCTTCATAAGTTTAGTCTGTCTTAAAGCTGCATAATATTCCATCGTAGGTATACGCCACAGTTTATTTAGCCACTCATCTGTTGATGAACATTTTGGCTGTTTCCATCTCTTTGCAATTGTAGATAATGCTGCTATAAACACTGGTGTGCAATTGTCCGTCTGTGTCCCTTGAGTAGATACCTAGCAGTGGTATTGCTGGGTCATAATCCATTCTGCCATTCTATGTCTTTTGATTGGGAAATTCAGTCCATTAACTTTTAGTATTATTACTGTTTGGATAATATTTTCCTCTACCATTTTGGCTTTTGTATTATATATATCATATCTGATTTTCCTTCTTTCTACCCCTTACTCCATACCTCTCTCTTCTGTCTTTTCGTATCTGACTCTAGTGCTCCCTTTAGTATTTCTTGCAGAGCTGGTCTCTTGGTCACAAATTCTCTCAGTGACTTTTTGTCTATAAATGTTTTAATTTCTCCTTCATTTTTGAAGGACAATTTTGCTGGATATAGGAGTCTTGGTTGGCAGTTTTTCTCTTTTAGTAATTTAAATATATCATCCCACTGTCTTCTAGCTTCCATGGTTTCTGCTGAGAAATCTACACATAGTCTTATTGGGTTTCCCTTGTATGTGACAGATTGTTTTTCTCTTGCTGCTTTCAAGATCCTCTCTTTCTCTTTGACCTCTGACATTCTAACTAGTAAGTGTCTTGGAGAACGCCTATTTGGGTCTAATCTCTTTGGGGTGCGCTGCACTTCTTGGATCTGCAAATTTAGGTCTTTCATAAGAGTTGGGAAATTTTCAGTGATAATTTCTTCCATTAGTTTTTCTCCTCCTTTTCCCTTCTCTTCTCCTTCTGGGACACCCACAACACGTATATTTGTGCGCTTTATATTGTCATTCAGTTCCCTGATCCCCTGCTCAAGTTTTTCCATTCTTTTCCCTATAGTTTCTGTTTCTTTTTGGAATTCAGATGTTCCATCCTCCAGTTCACTACTTGTGGCTTCTGTCTCTTTAGATCTACCATTGTAGGTATCCATTGTTTTTTCCATTTTTTTCTTCTTTGTCCTTCACTCCCATAAGTTCTGTGATTTGTTTTTTCAGAATTTCTATTTCTTCTTTTTGTTCAGCCCATGTCTTCTTCATGTCCTCCCTCAATTTATTGATTTGGTTTTTGAAGAGTTTTTCCATTTCTGTTCGTATATTCAGCATTAGTTGTCTCAGCTCCTGTATCTCATTTGAGCTATTGGTTTGTTCCTTTGACTGGGCCATATCTTCAATTTTCCGAGCGTCATCCATTATTTTCTGCTGGTGTCTGGGCATTTGATCAGATTTCCCTGGGTGTGGGACCCAGCTGGTTGAAAGCTTTTTCTGTGAAATCTCTGGGCTCTGTTTTTCTTTTCCTGCCCAGTAGGTGGCACTCGTGGCACTCGTCTGTCTGCATGGCAGTCGCCCGGGAAACCGCGCGTGGAGGCGGGGGTCGCTGGCCGCCGCGGCTTGGGGGAGTGCCGGTCCTAATTGCCCAGCTGGCCCAAAACGCCAAGCATGATGGGAGGGCCCCGCTATCCAACGTTCCCAGTCAGACCGGGGAGCCACGTGCGTGGAGGGGACCCCAGTCACCAGCCGCCCGGCCGGGAAAACGCGCGCCCCTTGGGTATCTCACCGCAGCAGATTCTCCCTGCCCGTTCAGCTGTTCCAGAATGGGGTATGCTGTCTTTTTGGTCTCTGTCGTGACTCCGGGAGCTGTTTCGTATTGTTTCTGTTTCTTTAGTTGCTTTTCTGAAGGAGGAACTAAGACCCGTGCGTCTTACTAAGCCGCCATCTTCTCCGGAAGTCATCATTTCTGTTTTTTAATACTCACTTCATCCTTGGTTACTATGAGCTAATTTCTCCCATTTGTTCAATTAGCTTGTACAACACTTGATCTTGTTTTTAGATGATATGTGGGAGAATCAAATTTTCAAGGTTCTTAAACAACCTTTAGCTACTAAAGATGGCATACATCTCAAACTTAATAGAAAGCAAACATTCAGACCAATCCCTACACCATAGGGTCAGGTGATGAGAATGGTAGTTTGGAACCTATAGTTGTATAATTCATACTCTGCAAATATACATCTCAGTTCTGGAGTTAGGTAACCTTTGAAGTATACAGGTTTATAGAGTTTTTTTGAGTTAATAATTGACAACAGTACCTGGTTTCTCAGAAAATGTGCTTTCTGTGCTTGATATTTGTGTCTGCTCTTATTCTTCATTCTTATGTATATATATATATATCCACCTTTGAAAAGACCTCTCTTGCTGAGCCACTAAAAGTTAGGCATTTCATAACCCAGTCCACTACTGTGCTAGTAATAGTGAAGTCAGATGATTCAAATTTTTCCTGATTCTTTTCTCAATGAGATCACATTTTACTTTAGTTGAAATTTACTGAGGTATACACTAAATTTCTGCTTATCTTTAGACAAATATTTCCCAATTCAGTAACTTTTAAACAATGAATCTCTGTCACCAATACTAATTTGGTTAACTGAATGGCAATTGTTTTATCAATGCTCATGGTGCAGCTCATAAAATATCCAGCCAATCTGATTAATCTTCCAAATTCCTTCTCCATAAATCCAGTTCCTACCCCAATATTCTTGCCTGCCACTGTGTACTAACTATTCTCTTCATCTAATTTCCCCTGCATACATGACTCTTCTGATAATTTCTCTCTGTCTATGTCACTCCTGGATTACAGCCTATTATGGATGCTCCACTGTCTACAGGATAATGTCTAGACTCATTAATGCTGCACAGGGTGCTTCATCACGGTTGGTCTTTGGCATCTTAACCCAGACTATTTCCCATCATCTGGCACTCCTATGAATATCTTGTACAACACCCTTACTTATAGCCCATAGAGGCCAATAATGAATGATGCCTGAAGGTTTTCCTACTGCTTACCAATACAGAACCTGAATCCCTGTGTACATATTTTCAAGAATCAGGGGCTGCTCCCCAAAACCACCTTCTAAACATATTCTAATCACACACACTCATGCACTCATGTACCTTCCCTCCACATGCAAATTCTCACAGCACACAGATATTTCAAATGGATATATAGCTTTTGACTACACACAAATAGCAAAACATATAGAGTCACTGGACATTTTACCAAGTACCACACCTCTATATACTATCTAACCATATCAAACATCAATAAAACCCACATGGATCCTGAAATGACCATATACTTCCTCATAAGACACAAGCAATAAAATCATATACCCACACACCTTAACACTACACTGAGAACTTGCATAAATCTCACAATATCCACACACTCTACACATATACGCAAACACTGCCAATTTACACACACATTCACATGAAGAGTTACCAGGATGTGAGTGTATGGTCCATGATCATGGGTCCTCTCACATCTCAGTATCAGCATAGAAATCCATATATTGCTGGGAGAGGAAAAACGTGGGCTGTGGATAGATTACAGTTGCATAAAGTGCATCTTAGCCTTGCAGAGTTGGTTGTTTCAATGGTACATGAAAAAAAGAGGAGAAATAAGCATCTGGAATGATGCATAAAAATTAACTGAAACAAACTCATCTTCAAAAAGAATAGAGTGTTTGGTGGTTTACAACTGTGTGTAACCCAGAAAGTTGTGCTTTTAAAACTAAACCTTTCCTGTAAGTAAGATATTTTGGTGAAACTACTTAAGTGAAATTGTGATCCACCTTTTTCAGTGTGGGTGTTTTTTTCTCATGATACCAATTTTTAAATTATTTTAAAAATATTTTTATTGACATATCTTCTCATGCATATAGTCCATATATGATGTACAATCAATGGCTCATAGTATCCTCACATAGTTGTGTATTCATCACCATGAACATTGTTAGAATATTTGCATCACTCCAGAAAAAGAAATAAAAAGAATAAACTCACACATCTCACACCCCTTACCCCTCCCTCTCATTGACCAGTCACTATGGGTCTTAATCCTCTTGCTTGGGTCCTTTATAAGGGAATGAAATTCAGGCAAAGAGAGGGAAAGCCAGGAAGTAAGAAGCTTAAGGCGACAAAATGAAAGTATAGAAGGGAGGGGCCAACAGACGTGGCCCTATGTCTTGCCATGTGACAGAGGAATCCAGGATTTCTAGTAACTGGTGTATAGGAAGAAAGCATCACCTTGATGATGACTTGACTTGAACATTTTCATGGCCTCAAAACTGTAAGCTGGTAAGATAATAAATTCACATTGTAAAAAACAATGCATTTTATGTTATCTGCTTTGAGCAAATTTGCAAATTAAACAGAGATATTCTAACTTGGCTCTGAGGTGAATGCATTTAGGATTCAATGTGTTTCCATTGCAGAGTGATGATAGAGATTTTTTTCTGGAAGAACAGGCATTTTTGCTGGAGAAATTCCTATTCAATTGCCCCTCTACATAAAAATAAATGATATAGTCCCCCCCAAAATAAAAGGAAAAAACAACAAGGTCTCAAACAGGTACTTGTAACAAAATCATATAAGCATTATTCTCAATAGCCAAAGGAGGGAAACAACCCATTTGTCTATCACCAAGTAAATGAGTCAATAGAATATGATGCATAAATGTAATGGAACTTTATTTCTCCAAATAAATAATGAAGTTATGAGGCACAGAAATTATGGTGCAAAAACTTGAAAATGTACTTGATGAAATAAACAAGACAAGAAGGGCAAATATTGTATGATTTCACTTATAAGACATAACTTGAAATAAATTTTCAGAGATAGTAGATTAGAGGTTATCATGGGGAATGGCAAAAGTGACTGCATCTCTTTTAAAAATATTATATGTGTATGTATATATATAATATATATATTATTAATAATAAAAGATGTGCCCATATGATACCATTAACTAATCCTAAAGAAAGGCACAATGAGTCTAAAAGTAAGGAAAAGTTAACTGTGCAAATGCTAGCAAAATTTGAGGATGAGTTAGTAAAATAATTGTTTATGCATACATTTAGAAAAGAAAGCACAGATGCTTCAAGTCAGTATGGTTTCACTATGAACAAGTGATGATTAATATAAACTTCACTTTTTTATATGGATGGTCAATACAGAATGAAGACAAATACCTTCATGGCTATCACACACTGGGCCATGTCCAGGGAGAGAGTGGACTCAGCTTTCTGGTCCTCAAGAAACGGTCCAGTGGAAACAATGGACTCCATGCCTGGAAAGGCTGAGAGTACAGCCCCGCGTGCAGATAAGCTAGATCTTATGTTTCCACTCTACCGCTCCCCAGGCCTATGGTCTGGGTACAGTACTGTTCCTCTAACCTTTCTTAGCCTCAGACTCTTCTTATGTAAAGGGGTAACAACTAAATATGAGGAGGCATTGATGTTGACATGAGATATTAGCAGTGATAGAAAGATTCTTGTTTACAATATATTTACCTAATTTGAAAATGTGATGAGGTTTAAAACAATATTTTTATATTACTGTGTCCTGAATGTGTTATGTAATAAGAGAGCAGTTATGCGATAAATGCACTTAGGTTTTTAGGTCAGGATAAGGCCACAAAGCGATGATTGCAATGGGGTTAGTCTATTCACCTTGGTTCCTGGGACTGTCTACTAGTTCAACACTTGCCCCCCATCACTCCTGGTTTTGCCAAGAAATCTGGATGATATTGGGTAAATTTCTGAGAAGAAAAGAAAAAACTTTTCTCTGTAGGCTCCAAGTTGCTTGGACTTCTGAGGAAGATCAAGAGTCTAGATTTCCTTTTCCCATTCATGTCATCAATTTAAGTCCCATGTTAATGGGTAATAAGATCAGTGACATATTCACAATTTTTTAGCATTTAAGTTAATAAAGAATGACTTTAAGATGAAAACTCTTTCCCAAAATGAAGTAACATTCTCAGACAAGGAGACAATATCTGAGTCCTCATTGTCAGCATTATTTCCATTGAGATAATTTTTACTCCTTTTATCTTTGAAATTTCTACTATGACTCATGTTATTTAGAAGGGTACTTCTCATTTCCAAATTTAGTATTTTTAGTTTTTATCATTGATTTCTAGCACAACTACTTTGTATTCAGAGAACAAGCATTCAATTTAATTCCCTTGAGATATAGTGAGAGTAATGTTGGCCAAGATGGATTAATTTTGGTAAAAATGACATATGTAATTAAAAATAATATTTCTCCCACAGTTATATATAATAATCTCTCTCTCTCTATATATATGTATACATTTATGTGTAGATATAAAATGTACTTATATATAGATATTTCTCTGTGAGATTTAGATGTTTTGGTGTTCCTATCTCCTAATCATTTCTGATTTTTTGACCATTTCTATCAATTTCTGGGAGAGAAGTTTGATAATTCTCCACTCTGCCTGTGCAATTAGTGACCACTTGCAGACATGCAATTATTTCCTTTATAAGGTTTGCAGCTAAGATTAACCATTGAAAACTGTGATATCACAAAAGGAGGGAGGCAAAGAGAAAGTGGGAGGGAGGGAGAGGTCTGTTGGGAAGGTTCAGAAGTCAGAAAGCTGAGGAAGTTTCCACAGAGAAGATATCTTTGGGAATGGCACAAGGTGGTGGATACTGTGGGGGGAGGGGCATCCTTAGAATGGAGTCACGAGGGTGTCCACTGTGATGCGCAAGGAGCAAAGACAGGGGATTGGTTGAAGGAGGTGACGTAAAGTGTCTAGCTTGCTAAGGGAGCTGCCAAACAGGAGAAACCTCGGAGTAAAATGGGGCCCCTATCCAAGACCTCCAGTTTCTCTGGTGAGTCCAGATTATCTTGCTTCATGTATCCTCCCAATCTGCTTACCTGTTGATTTACTGACCGCCTTACCTACTGAAGTGAACCCCATCCTCTCTCCAAGCTGGGCCCTGTCCCTTATTCACATGCCCAAATTACTTACCAATGGCCCCTGTCCCTTTCTCCTACAAGAAAACCTCTCATCCTTGCCCCTCAATTACATATGCCTAAATTCTGTCCCTGGCCACACCCTCGCTTCATCCCCTTTCCTAGGACTCCAACCACAGACCCCGCCTCCCATTCTCCCATCCTCTCTTGGTAGCACCTACAGTGTTTCCCAGGGGGCCAGAATATCGGATTATCCTGGTGACGCTTCTGGCTTATCCTGCTGGGGTCTCCAGGTCATATATTCTCAAACATAAGTCATCAGTGAACATAGCTGCTTTCTTCCTTTTTATTGGACTGCGTTTCAAATTGTGATTTAAAACAGGTTTTTCTTGGGAGCTTTGAGAGGGGTCTCCTTCCTCTTGCATACACAGGACCTCAGCTCTGGTTTCTTAACCAGCATTGACTCTGGGCCAATGTGTGCAGGCAAATATCTGTGTCCTCCAGGTCCTGCCTGCTCCACGTTCAGGAAAGGCTGAAATATTTGAAATATGAAAATAATAACTTTATAATTTTAAAAAGAAAAGAACTGTACATATTGTAAAGGATGCTGAATTTTATATTTTAAGTTGAGGATTTGTATGGTCCATGAATTATCTCTCTGAACCTGCTTTATGAAAAAGTAAGGACCTATTATTTGCTCAGAGTCCCAGACATTACACTTACACTTGGAAGCTCTGAACAAGGTCTTTGTTCAAGTATGTGAATCCATCCCATGCATACTTGCTTTTTTCTTAAGTATATTATTCATATTTCTCAAAGTGTGAAAACAATGGAAATGGCTGTATCTTATAATTGGTGTTTTCACCACTGCATGAAAAAAAAATTTCTGTGCTATGTTGTTTCTTTGGTGGTATTAGCAACTTTTGGGTCATACCTTTCCTTCTATTCCAGGGGGCTACCTCAGGGACATTTCTATATGTATTTCTGAAAGGAAGATTAAAAAAATATGGATAAAAATCATTCCCATTTTGGATGTGGTAGCAGTTTCTATTGATCATGCTCTTCAACCCCAAATAATGGCAAAAGTTGAAAAAGTATATAAAAAAGAGAGGGAAAGCATTGGAGAGCAACCAACCCAAAGAGGATTTGAGCTGCTATATCCCTGAGGCAAAGGAATCACAGTGAAGTGAGCAAAACCTTCTCACTCTTCTGAGGCCCTTTCCAGTTGTAGAGGTGGGGGGATAGAATCCAGAATGGAAATGGCAGTTGTGCTGAGCTGAGGAAGAAAAGTTAGCATTTAGTCATGGCAAAGTGAATGGAATTTCTACTTACAGGGAGCATATGGCAAAGCAAAGGCGTGGGGTTAAATAGAAAAACTGATAAATTACAAAATCAAACCTATCAAAACAACCACACCTATTAAAAGGCTGTTAAAGTAAAGAACAGTTGAATAACATTTAAGTGAAGTAAGAAGTATAGCTGGTGAACTGAAGAAACCAGGCATGTCTTGCCTGGGGGAGTTTGCTTGGTCTATAGACTGAGATGAGGATTCCTGTAGGCAAAAGTCCCCTCCTAGGGGAATATAAACCAGTAAAGCTTTGGATGTGAGGTGGAACCTGGGAGAATCACAAACTCATTCCTGAATTTCTCCATGGGAAATTTCAGAGGACTGGGAGAATAAAGGTAGCTGTTTGCTCCCTTAAGGTGTTTTGCAGACATGCCTGCCATTCTGGGTCCAGAGTGCATTCAGGAACAGGAGAGACAGAGACAGAACCTTGTACATGTTCTCCAGGCTGCCACCAGGCAGGTTGAAAGGTGGTCCCTGTTCTCTCCAAGCCTAGGACCAGGAACCCACACAGGAAGCAAAAGCTCCCTCTGCACCACATGGGGAATGGGTGAGGGAAGGGCTCATAAAGGGCTATGAGGTTTTCCTACCATTTTAATGTTGCCTTTTTTTTTGATTCAGCATTCCTTTGGTTGCTGTAAATCTTTGACTGCTTCCCAGAGTTCGCATTTGGTTGCTTTGGCCAGTCTCTGCTTATCTTTCAGTGTTCCTATGGAGAGACAGGGATTTGGTTTTTATTCAGTCATTTTACCCATGTCACTCCCTTGTCAGACAGCACATCACATGCTGCAATGTAGTCAGAAAATGTGGTTTGAAAACAATAAGATTTGTCACTATTATTTTGCCACTATCTTTTTTCAGATGAAGAAACTTCCTATAATGTTTCAATTATATTTATGAGAAATTACTGCTGAATTACAAAAGATGGCTAAAGATTTTAAAGTTTTCAAGTAATTTATAGTTTCCTAAAAGGGTGCATTTTAAATATGTAGATTTTTAATTTACTAAGATAATGCAGCCTACAGTATATTTTGTACAGTTCTTTTAATCTGCTTTTCTCTGTCTTTTCTAACTCTTGATTTTGAAATTTACCTTTAATTGCTTTAGAAAGTGTTGAAAGCATTTCACTGTTCTTTCTTCCTATTTCAATCATGGATGTTCAGTTTTTTCTGTCATTTTTCTTGGTTTAATCCAATCATCACTTTTGTCAATGAATCCCTCATTCCTGAAAATCTTAACCTTGTCATATAGTTTAATGGTAGCCCTAAGTAGCCCATAATACATACAAATAAATGGCTTCTTCTTGGTTGGATGTTTATAATGAATGGATTTACAACATGGAGAACATGAAAAACAGGAGATGAGTTCTTTCTTTTGTAAGACATGTGGTTTGCAGACTCTTTACCCAAAAATGAAAGGTCATTGGTCACCTTAGTGTTTCAAAGCATTGAGAAATATATACCAACTGAAAGATTCTCTCATTCAAACCTAGCCTCCAAACCAGAGAAAGGAGTTGAAAATGAGAGAGAAGCTGGGAAAACTCATGAGATAAGTAAAGTTTTATATCTTCTGGCATGCAGCAGATTATCCAGGTGGGATGTGGAAGTCACCAGTGATCAGAAAACACCCTTTTATTCAGAAAAAACCATCACAAAGGAGTCACTTCATGCAGAGGAAAGTCTAATCTGTTCCTTTTAATTTTAGTATGGGGCAATTTCTTGATGACCTTCATTCTTGTATTCTTACATTTATTTTTCATAGATAACTAAATTCTCTTTAATTCATCCTTGAGCATGTGGATAAGTTCACCTATTTCATTTTCCACCCCTACCCTGGCATGAACATCTGTAAAAATCCCAGTGACCATTCTGAAGTCAAATCATTTTTTCCCACTTTTGTTAAGCATGGTATTAGGATCAGATGGAGTACATCTCTGCTCATTGTGTATGTGTGCACAATGTTTTGCTTACCTTTCTCATGAGGTACTTTTTACATGGCTTTGTCTTACCTAGAAAGTCACAACTCTGTAAGAAAGAGTCCATTGACTGCCATGCAAGTCCATTTCCTTGCAGGGTAATGGCTCTTATTTACTTGTATCCACTGAATCCCTTATGCAAAATGCATTCTAAGGCAATATTCTACATCTTTTTTCAATTTAAGGAATAATTTCTTGGTATGGATGATGCACAAAGTAAACTAAAGCATCAGAAGGGTAGGTTTGGGAGCCTATATATAGAATTTGCTTCAAAAGTTGAAGGCCTTTGATGTTGTGAAATTATTTGTAAATATGTAGGAAATGTGATACCACCCAATACAAAATATGGAGTTGATATGACCTGTATCTCAGTGTCAAAATTTAATCAAATGTAAATATCTTCCTTTCTTTATATATTTCTGTTTACTTTCCCTTTACAAGGTTCTTATACTCAAATTTTCCTCAATATGAAAGTGCATTTTCCCACAGCCTCCACTCCAATTTTCAAAATTTATATATTAGAAAACATTATCTTCCCTCATGTTATATTACAAACTAACTTTTTGCATGGTTTCATTTTCATTAGCCAGTACTTATTGATTTCTTATAGGGTCCCTCATAAACAGTCTGAATTGTCGTTTCAGTGATTCTGTCTGATATAATCTAGCTAATAGTCCACTTCTGGCTTCCACAATGACTTCCAGTCAGTTGTCCAAATGTAAAATGTATACCCATGACTTGTTAGGGACCAGGTCATATTGATGCTTCTGTGCATTTTGTCTGTATCTTTAAAGAATGCACTGAGACTGAATGAAGCTGCATCTGAGCTATAGTTTTGTTTTTTTTCTCTTATATATTTTTGTACTTTTTATTTTTATTTTTGTTTTCTCTCTGTGTTATCACTTTATTTCTTTTTCTGTTGTCTTGCTATTTCTTTCTCTAAATCGATGCATATGTACTGAGAAATGATGACCATACACCTATGTGATGATATTAAGAATTACTGATTGCATATGTAGAATGGAATGATTTCTAAATGTTGTGTTAGTTAATTTTTTTTTAATTAATAAAAAAAAGAATGCACTGAGAGCTATTGCTCCTTTTTAGACAGGGGATGCTTGGTGATCTTGTATGTTTATCAAGAGCACATACTTCACTCCTGTTGGCTGTGAGGGATGATGATGAAAGTGCTATAGAGTTCAGAGGTATTTTTTTAAAGAGGTTTTCATTTGTGTGAACCTGAAGCTTGGTATATGGATTAGTAACAACTATGTTGCAAATTTTTGTGTGAATATGCAAACTCCATATTTTTCAGACTCCAATTTTTGTGTGAATATGTTTGTCTCTTTTTGTTTTGACCATATACCCCAGAAATTTTAAATTCTTTTGACACTACAATTTAATGGTTGATGCCCACTGGTTTAGGTTCAATACTATGAGATGTCATGATGAATTCTTGCCAGTGTTTGTTAAGAATAGTGCTTAGAACTAACTAAGGATGTTACATTTTTAGTTACCTTATATATAAGGTCTTCTGTAATGTAAATCTTTTATGTACTTCAAAATCTGACATTATGTTACCTCATTTAGGTTGAAAATGAATGTGGGAAGAATACCTCAATAATTTTAGAAAGTTTTGCTTAACAATATTGCATATTAAATTTTTATTTGAATATTAATCCCAGTATGAGGTAATAAGTGCTGCCTATTACTCTCACTTTAGCCATACTTACTTTTATTTATAGTTTATGTTTACCACAGAATTTTGATTGCTAGTTTTCTCCCTTTCATTCAATTATGTCCAGGTAATTCAAAATTATATTAAAGAAAATTGCACTTCCTATTCAATGCAAGTTTGGATTTATATTGTTTTCTCAATCATAAGTTAGCTTATAAGTTGAAGAGTTAAATTATATTAACTAATTTTTCAAAATATTTGCACTATTTTGTTAGGAAAATAGTCTAACAATTTGTTATCAAATATTTTTTTCTAAACTTTTATTCATCTATGTGTTAGATAGTAAACTGCACCTATTATACTAGGATATGCAATTTCTTGAATTTTGACATGTGTATATAACTATGAAGATGTCACCATAATCAAGAAAATAATCATATCCAATAAGCCCCAAACAGTTTACATGCTCTATTTTAAACATCCATTCATTCTTTCTTTTCTGATATCCCTCCCTCTCAGTACCTGAAGTATTATTAATAATATTGTATGTTTGGGAATCCTACAAATGTCTAATTATTACATTATTAGGGCAGGATTTTTATATCAGCATAACCATTTTGAGGTTTACATTTATGGTTTAGTCTATTGATACATTTTGTCATTTCCATTCCTGAATAGTATTTCCTTGAATGGATCTGCTAAAATTTGTCTATCCTACGCCTTTGTAAGAAACCTGAGGCTACTTTTTTCCATCTGATCTTGTTGATTGAAGCATAAACTCCAAAGTAGCATCTCTGCGGGATTCTCCCAGCAGTTGGTTATAATTTTCAACTTCAGGCTGAACACCTAAAAGTAATCAAACACCTAACTACCTAATATCACTACTCTTTTTTAACTCTTGCTCAAAAAAAGACAAGCAAAAACATTGTGATATAGTGCTATGGTTTTGCTACTTTTCCAAATTTTCTTATGGAGTTCTAAAGCAACATTTTCCATTAGCAGTTCATTAAACTTAATCACATACCTTTATATCCATCCATCAAGTCATTATGTTTTTAGTGCATTTCAAAGTAAATTGCAGACATCAGTAAATTGCAGGAAATACTTCTAAATAATTCATCATGCTGATTATTCACTAGAGTTCAATATTTATTTACAGAATTTTTAAATGTGAAATATACATACTTATATAAATCTTAAATGAATATTCACTGAGTTTGATCATATATATACACATGCATAGTACTTTCAAGATATAAAACATAACTTCCACCCAGAAAGTGCCCTCATCCTCTTTTCATTGAATTCTTGCCCATATCATAGCCTTATTTTGCTTGTTCTAGAAATTCATGTAAGAAGAAGCACATTATATATAGCCTTTTGTGTATGTACAAACTCTCCACTCAAAAGGCACAGACTGGCAAAATGGATAAATAGCATGATGGAACTATTTTCTTTTAAAGGGATACTCACCTGAAATTAAAAAACACAAGTGGATTGAAACTGAAAGGATAAAAATCATGCAAGCAGTAAAGAAATAGTGTTGGGATAGCTATGCTAATATTATATAAACTTCAGGAGAAAGTTGTTACAAGAGAAAAAGAAGGATCTTATGTACATATAAACAGATCAATTCAAGAAAAAGATATAATAATTATAAACATATGTAAAAGTTTTGTAGTGAGATTCTACAATCATTAGAGATGGAACACAGGCTCATGCACACAATGGGAATTTTCAGCAAATGATTTTTATATTAGTGGCACAAACAGAGCCAATAAGAGGGGGACAAGGGGTCCACAATCATGGCTGAAGTAGCTGAAAACTGCTAAAGGTCGGGATTCATGGATGGCAACTTTATACATCCCATTTCATATTCAAGAAGGGAGACCCATATGTGTGCTACCTGTACAGCACAAAGAATCCAGAAGAACAACTAACCACTATGTTGCTTACACAGCCCAGTCCAAAAGATGAGGGGGAAGATATCCCATTGCAGCTTGTCTCCTGGGGTAGCCAGAGTGGTTTGGGTTGGGGTCAGTAGCTCACAGAATCACATGCCTACTTTTTTCAGAGAAAAGAGGCAGATCTATACCGTTTGAGTGTGGTTTTTATCCACTTTGGGGAAGGAGGTAGTGTCATGGAGAATCTCTGCCTTTATGAGGATATGGGGCAGTTTGATTCAAGTTTCCATGCTCAAGATCTGTGTCAGCCTCTCAAAGAGTTAGCAGCTTTCCCTGTCTGTTAATGGCACACAATAAAAAGAAAGTGGGGATAACTAAAGATCAGAGGATAGTCATTTAGTGTGTTTGTGACTTCCCAGAGAAGAGATGAGAGTTGGTGATGTGTGGATGATGGCTATTTATCAGGTGTCTGTGACTTTCCTAAAAGTCTACCCCTTGGCCTTTCAGCCAGTTACAGTCCAGTCATCTGCATAATTTTCTGTAATGTAAGCTGAACTTTTACCTAGGACATGAAAGAGGAGATGGATTAAGCCTGATGGCCCATCACCTTCAACAATGTTGACAGAACATGTTGGGAATATGGGCAGATGCAGCAGATTAAGAAGGCTACACTCATGCATACCATTACTCCAAGCAGGGTCATCATACTTGTCTGACATACTGTCATCCTTGACACCTTGTATCCTGAGAGACAGCAGAGGAGGTCCCACATAGAATCTGTTTGTACACAGTGCAGCCAGTGGGCTTTCCATTTGGATTTTAATTTTCTCTTGTTCTCTCTCCTCTGAAGTATTAACTCATAAATGGCAGGAGATAGTAGTCATAGAAAAATATGCTTCCATGTTGGAAAATGAGGAAGTTTAAGGCAAGATGATTATCAGACGTTATTTTGGCTAGTGTATCCCTTCCAGGGAATTTCTCATTTCAGCTTCCAGAGGGACAAAGACAGACAGTCCATCAAGTAAGAGAGTTGTCAGGGTGTAAATGTCAAATCTCCTTTCACAAGTGGCCATTAAATTTCTCCACAATCCCAGGTGCCTGTGGTTGATAGTAGAACTCGAAGGTCAATCTAATAACCTGAGTCTGGGGTCAGCATTGAATGGGTTATACTGTTAAGTTGGGTCCTTGGTCAGGGGAGATGTTATCTAGATATCCAAAGCAATGGAACAGCCACTTTCCAAGCTATCCCTTGCCTCTGGAAGGGGAAGGAATATTGGGCTGCATTTGGGGACTTATTTGTTCAGGAAACCAGGAATATGAAAATTCCTGATGCTCCTTCTTTCTGCAATAGGGATTGTTGATGTGGCAGAAACCTGTAACTCAAAATGAGATCTAGGTTCTAAGGTCTGTATAGACAGGGCAGCTGAAGTGGCTACCTTTATCTCCTGCCAGGCCTGCTAATCCTCTGTTCTGTAATGGAAAGCACCTGCTTTCCTTGCCGCCCAATATGGGGATTCAAGGAGGAAACAGATGAAAAGTCCTTGGCTTTTTGTCCCATGGAAATATGTATGGAAGGCTCTCCTGGAGGTACCTTTCTCTTTCAGGAACAGCTGATTCTCAACTACTCAGTGTGGTTTAGAGGACTCACCCTCTCAGATTTTAAAATTTATTAAAAAGCTACGATATTCAAAACAACATGGTTCTGGCATAAGTACATACATATATAAAATTTGGTTCAAATGGAAAGTTCAGAAATAAACCCTCATAGTTTTGGCCAATTGATTTTGAACAAGGATGCTAAGCCTACTGAATGGGGAAAGAATAATCTCTTCAACAAATGTTTCTGAGAAAAATGGATTTTCATATGTAGACAACCACTAACCCATACCATAAACAAAACTTAATTGAAAAAAAGGATCAAAGATCTAAATATCAGAACCCAAACTATGAAACTCCTAGAGTAAAACACTTTCAGCATCTGGTATTAGGCAATAGTTTCTTATTCTTTATATCACCAAAAGCACAAGTAACAAAATAAAAAATAAATAAATGTTTTTTATCAATATTAAAACTTTTGTGCATCAAATTACTTCATCACTAAATTAAAAAAACACCTACACATTGGGTGGACATATTTGGGAGCCATATATCTGAGAAGGGTTTACTATCCCAAATATATAAAGTAATCCTACAGTTCAAAACAAATAAAGCAAACAATATGATTAAAAATAGACAAAATATTTGAATAAACATTTCTGCACAAAACACTAATGGCCAATAAACACATAGAAACACAATAAATGCATAATTATGCTCAACATCATTAGACATTAAGAGAATAAAAATCAAAATAATGAGACACCATTTCACACCAACTGGAATAGCTACTATTAAAAAGCTGAAACTAACAATAGTTGGAGAGATTATAGAGAGAAAGGAACACTCAATCTTTATTGATGGTAATATAAAATTGTGCAGCTTCTGTGGAAAGAGTTTGAAGCTTCCTCAGAAATTTAAAAGTATAGAATTACCATATGACCTGGAAATCCCCATTCTTCTAAGTATAAACAAAAGAATTGAAAGTGCACACTCATAGTTATATATTGACATCAATGTTCATAGTGACATTATACACAATTGTCAAAGGTAGAAACAATGCATGTGTCTTAAGATAAATGGACAAATGAAATGTGGTAAATACATAATGGCTGAGACACCTTCATTATGAAGGGCTCTTTCATTCTACCAATACATTTTCCCCAAAAACAGAGGTCTCTGTTTCAGAGACCAATTTGAAGAAGAAAGTTTATGAATACTAACATTTTCAGATTGCCAGTTGCAAATATTTTCTTTGTAGTTACTATTGTGTATGTTTTCTGTTTTTTCCTTCTACTTCCTTCCCCCTATTTTATTAACATTTTTATTGATATGTAATTCTTATACTATGTAATTCACCTATTTAGAATGGACAACTTGATAATTTTACTATATACACATATTTATCTACCCAGAAAAATAAAATCCATACCTCTTAGCAGTTCCCCATACCACCAATATCTCCCTCCAAGCCATCCCCTTAGCAACTACAATGTTTTCTTCATAAATAGTTTTGTTTATTCAGCAGATTTCTTAAAAATTAAATCATGCAATCTATTGTTACTGATACCGTTCACTATGCATAATAATGTTTTCAAGGTTCAACATGTTGTATCATGTATTAGTACATTATTTTTTCTCATTACAAATTAATATTCCATTATATATCCCATTCCATTTTAAAACTTATTACAAAAGTACAGTAATCAAAACATGGTACAGTCTTAAACACAGACATATAAAGAATGGGATTGAATTGCTTGTTCAGAAAATTGAATTGATGGTTCAGAACCCTCATGTATAGCCAATTATTTTTTAACAGGAGTTTCAAGGATACACAATTGGGAAAAATACTCTGTAACAACATTTCAGGGAAAACTGGATATCCACACACAAAAGAATGAAGTTAGTCTCTGAACTCACACTATATATTAAAATTGATTCAAAAGGAAAAAGAACATAAATTGAAGAGGTAAAATTATGAAACTCTTCGATGAAACCATAGGAAATATTTATCATAACCTTTAATTTAACAATATATTATAAGATATGACACCAGAAACTTGAGCCACAAGGGAAAAGAAGACAAGTTGGATTTCCTCAAAATGAAAAAGTCTCATTCATCAAAGGCCACTATCAAGAAAAGATATTTCATTTTTTATTGTTCAAGCTACTGCATGGAAATAGACATGATTCTGTGTATCAATATTGCATTCTTCAGCCTTGGTAAACCTGCATATTAGATTTATTTTTTTAATTAATTAATTTTTTTAACATGGGCAGGCACCGGGACTCGAACCCAGGTCCTCTGGCATCGCAGGCACGCATTCCTACCTGCTGAGCCACTGTGGCCCGCCCTGCATATTAGATTTAATATTGCATGTTCTAATTTGCTAGCTCCCAGAATGCAATTTATCAGAAACAGAATGGCCTTTAAAAGGGGAATTTAATTGGTTACTAGTTTACAGTTTTAAGGCTGAGAAAATGTCTCAATTAAAACAAGTTTAAAGACATGTCCAATCAAAGGCATCCATCCAGGGAAAGACACCTCAGTTCAAGAAAGCTGATGAAGTTCAGGGTTTATCTCTCAAGTGAGAAGGCATATGGCAAACACAGTCAGGGCTTCTCTCTCAGCTGGAAGGGCACATGGCAAATATTGCACATGGCTAATATGGAGTCATCTGCTAGCTTTCTCTCCTGGCTTCCTGTTTCATGAAGCTACCTGGAAGGTGTTTTCCTTCTTCATCTCCAAAGTTCACTGGATTGTGGACTCTCTACTTAGTGGTACTGCAGCATTCTCTGCTCTCTCTGAATCTCTTTCATTCTCCAAAATATTTCCTCTTTTATACAACTCCAGAAACTAACCAAGATCCACCCAAATGGGTGGAGACATGTCATCACCTAATCCAATTTAACAACCAATCTTGATTAAATCACATCTCCAGGGACATGATCTGACTATAGCTTCAAACATACAGTATTGAATAGGGATTATTCTGCCTTTATGAATTGGGATTTAGATTAAATCATGACTTTTCTAGGGGACATGCATCTTTTCAAACTAACACATTGCATTGATTGGTTCTTTAAGATTTTCTGTCTACAAATCTGTTTTTATTTCTGTGAGTAGAGATTATTTAATTATTCCTTTTTGATGTAGAATTTTTTTCACTGAACAGAGCCTGCAGCAATGTTTTGAATAAAAGTGGCTAGAATGGAAATCCTTCTCATGTTACTGACCTTAGAGGAAAGGCATTGTCTTTCACCACAGGTTTTGATGTCATGTGATTTGTATGTTGCCATTATCAGATTGAGGGAGCTAATTCCAGATTGAGGGAGCTAATTCTAATGCCTGCTTGTTGATTTTTAAACTTATGAAACAAAAGTGAGATTTTGACAAAATAGTCATCTGGGATTTTTATTGAAACTGGACTGAATGCATAGATCAGGATGGGAAACACTGACACATTTGATAATAATGGGTCTTTTTATCCCTGGATATCCATTCATGATATCCATGGAGATATCTCCATTTATGTAGATCTTACTTGATTTCTTCCATCAAAATTTCATGGTTTGTACATATAGAAACTTTAGTATTTTGTTAGATTCATTCCTAAGCATTTGTTTGTTTGATGCCAATTTAAATGTCATTTTGTTTTTAATTTTAAGTTCTAATTGGTATTTTTTGTAAAGAGGAAAGCAATAGAATGTTTCTGTTTACCTTGTATCCTAAAACCATTCTATAATTTATCATTAATTCAATGAGCTGTTTTTTAAAACTATTTGGAATTTTCCACATAGATAATTTTGACTTCTGCAAGCATACTTTTATTTCTTTCTCATAGATGTGCATCTATTATTTCTGAGTCTTCTCTTATGGCATTGGATTATCTTTCCAGCATTATACTGAATAGGAGTATTGAGAGAGTTATTATTTGTTGCTCCTAATTTTATGGAGAAAGCCTTTAGCATCTCACTGTGAATCTTTTAACCTACATGTACCCTATTTTTGTGGGTGTGTCAAACTGGAACCTTTGATTAAGTTATTTGGTTAAAATAACTTAGCCCATCTCAACCAGTATGGGTCTTTCTTGAGTTACTGGAGTCCTTTATAGTCACAAGGAAAATTGACACAGAGAGAAAATTAGAGGAAGGATGAAGCTAAGCATTCACAGAACCTCGAGGATAATGGACAGACCAAGATATCCCACCATGTTCTTTAGCATGTAGCATGCATGTAGTAAACCAAGGTTTACTAATAGGCAGCCCCTGAATGGCATAGTCATCAGGAAGAAAACATCTCCTTGATTACTGCCTTGATTTAGGCTTTTTCCCAGCCACAAATCATGGAGGAATAGATGACTGTTGTTGAAGTCTACACATTTTGTGCTATTTACTTGAGCAGCCCAGGAAACTAAAACATGTGTCATTAAGTATGACATTAATGATAGGTTTTTATAGATGTTTTTTATCAAGTTGAGGATATATTCCTCTATTCCTAGTTTACTGATGACATTTAATATGAATGAATTGAAAATATGTTTTAAATGATAAGAATTTCATGAAATCATACCCATTTCCAATGAAATACAGAAAATTCATTCCCACGTGGATTCATGCCCCCTTTTAATTGCACTGTTATAATTTTAAAGATTGCACCTTCTTACATTACTCATTCCAAAATATTTTGTTATAATGATTAGTTTATGTAAGTATAAGTATATTATCAAAGCTACAAGAAGAAAGTGTGTGTTTATGGAGTTTCTTATATTAACCTCACTTATCATTTCTAATTTCCTTCATTTCTTCCTGTGGATTTATGTTACCATTTTATGTCATATTTACTTCCAATGTAGCTTTATTCCCATGCCTAGTTATTTTCAGACATATTTCATTTCTATATATTGCAAGCCAATCCTCTACATCAGTAGGAATAATGTGGCTGCAAATTCCATCCACAATGAGATAGTTTTCCTTATGAATTTAATAAAACATTATAAATGAATAAATTCTCTACAAGTATGTGTGTACATGTAAATGGAATGCTTCTTGCCAGAGTACAAATTTCCATGTGTTTTCAGAAGACAAATTGTTGGCTTCTACATAAATTAAAAATCTATTTTATTAATTATCATGAAATATTTTTTTAGAAAATCTTCACATATATGAACAAATTAAATGTCCAATAGCTTTATTCATAATTTGCTCATAATATGAAATATATAAAAAGATATTTAAAATATTGTACACATATATTCTGCAATATATGCAAACATTAAAAAGTACTGATTAAACATTTTAATTATACTGATTAGGTATAATTATACTATATTTTTTGCACCTTCATGTCACAAATTCATAAGAAAATGACACAAAAGAAATACAGTACAATGTTTCATAATTTAGGCTAGGGAAGAAAAATATGCTTGAGGAGACCAAAAGAGGAAATTTAAGTTTCTACATTTTTGGTACATTGTATTTTTTTTATGATAGAAGAAACTATATTCTTCAGTTGATTAAAAAAAATGAAGTACTCAAAACATGACATAGTCAGTTTTTTTCAGATACAAGTTCATGAATTTAATTTGTTCCATTTCCTGATGAATTAAAAGTTTCACAATATTCTGTTGAAAGAAGAAACTAGATAAATTATTTCTGCTGTTGATGAGATAGGGCCATAACAGGAAACCAATTAGGTAGATAGATTAACTAAATTTGAACCTAATTATCAGAACTTCAAACCCTCAGTGTCCATGATGATATCATTTTCAAGAAAATGAAATCCTTTTTAGTATTATTGGCCAATACACTTAAGTAACTCCAATTTAATTAGGTAAATTTCAAGCTCACACAAAATTCAAGACCCATAAATATATCCTGTCAAACTCTGCTTGTTAGTGAGAGAAAGTTGAAACTTGGTAAAGTTGCAACAGACAGCAAGAGGCAGCCAAATCAGTAACAGTTATTTATTCAGTGCTTTATTCCTGTTTTGGAAAGTAACATTTATCAGTTTCATTCTTGGCTTTAAGTTTCACAGCAATTTTTGAAATGTATCTCTGAAATTAGAGTGACTGTGCTTTTCTTAGGTAAGCAAATTTCCTGAAACCTATGAACATCTGCAGTAAGTTTCCCTTTGCTATTAATCTATTTGAAGTAGGTCTCTTGATATGTCCAAGTAGGAAAATTTATTTTACATGCTTAATTCCATCTTTTGCATAAAAATAAAACAGTGCTTATTTTATTATAATTTTGGTTTTTTTAGATCCATGACAGTCATGAACCTTTATTGAAGAAAATTTTTTTCAACTCTGAACAATTAAATCAGATAAAGTATACTTTGTGATGCCTTTGCCATCGTGATGAGTCTTAAAAGCCAGCTAAGTGGGACCTGAATAAGTTGAATATGTAGAACATATACTTATTTGTCATAAGCAATATCATTTGGTAAATGGAAAAGCTTGTAGAAAAAATCTTTGTCATCTTCCTTCTCCAACCAACTCCAGTTACCTATCCTATAATAGAGTAAAGAAGAGAAATAAGTGATAGCTGCAATTCTTAACATTTTACAAATATATCAGTAAAACAGTTCACAGGAAGCTATCACCACTTCAGATATCATTAACTCTATTCAAATAAATGTTTCTACATTTCTCCTATTCTATCAAAGACAGAGGAAACTCTCACCTATGTAGTGGTGACAGAATCTTTTTTATATCATGCATAAGTTGCAGATTATTATACAGTAAATAATTCTAGCCTATTCTTCATAGCTATCTTAATAAAATTTACTTTGCAGGTATCAATTATGTATGGTTTGCAACATGTGATGAGGGTGAGGCAGGCACTACTCTGATATCCTTAAAGGTGTTTCTTAATGGTAGCAGAGACCCACTGGTAGAAGCAGTAAAAAGATGAAGATTCTAAGGATGTAATTGAATTAGGAAATTATCACTTTTCTTGTTTCCACAGACAGACTCAGCATGCCTGAGAAATTTACCGACATGACAGAATTCATACTCATGGGATTCCCTAATGACAGGTTCCTACAAAGACTCTATGTCACTCTCTTTTTCTTAATGTACCTGGCAACACTGATGGGGAATCTTCTCATTGTCACCCTTACTAACTTTGACCAGAATCTCCAAGTTCCCATATATTTCTTCCTGAAGAATTTGTTCCTAATTGATATCTGCTACATTTCTGTCACTGTTCCCAAATTCATCATAAACTCCCTGACCAAGAGCAATTCCATCTCCTTCCAAGGATGTGCCACACAGGCTTTTTTTTTTGTTATTTTCTCTGCTGGTATGGAATATGCCCTGCTTATAGTCATGTCCTATGACCACTATGCTGCCATCTGCCATCCTCTGCACTATCAGGCCATTATGAGTAGAGACTCCTGCTTGCAGATGGTGACAGCATCATGGCTCAGTGCATGTGTCTATGGCTCCATTCATGTCACAGGTACATTCTCTGTCAATTTTTGTAGACTCAACATAGTGTATCATTTATTCTGTGATATTCCATCACTGCTTAGACTTTCCTGTTATGGAAAGCATATTTTAGAATATATGTTTATTATTGCTAGCTTCTGTTTAGCATTTGTATGCTTCATTTTATTTATTTATTTATTTATTTAAAAAAATTTTTTTTGTTAATCAAAAAAAAGAAAAGAAATTAACACAACATTTAGAAATCATTCCATTCTACACATGCACTCAGTAATTCTTAGTATCATCACATAAATGTATGATCATCATTTCTTAGTACATTTGCATCGATTTAGGAAAAGAACTAGCAAAACAGCAGAAAAAGATATAGAATGTTAATATAGAGAAGAGAATTAAAATAATAATACTAATAAAATATACATATATATATAAAGGAAAAAAAACAAAAGCAAAAGATACAAACACACAAACAAACAAAAAACCATATTTCAGGTGCAGCTTCATTCAGTGTTCCAACCTAGTTACATTACACTTAGGTATTATTGTGCTGTCCATTTTTGAGTTTTTGTATCTAGTCCTGTTGCACAGTCTGTATCCCTTCAGCTCCAATTACCCATTATCTTACCCTGTTTCTAACTCCTGCTGGTCTCTGTTACCAATGATATATTCCAAGCTGATTCTCGAATGTCGGTTCACATCAGTGGGACCTTACAGTATTTGTCCTTTAGTTTTGGGCTAGACTCACTCAGCATAATGTTCTCTAGGTCCATCCATGTTATTACATGCTTCATAAGTTTAGTCTGTCTTAAAGCTGCATAATATTCCATTGTAGGTATATGCCACAGTTTGTTTAGCCACTCGTCTGTTGATGGACATTTTGGCTGTTTCCATCTCTTTGCAATTGTAGATAATGCTGCTATAAACACTGGTGTGCAAATGTCCATCTGTGTCTTTGCCCTTAAGTCCTTTGAGTAGATACCTAGCAGTGGTATTGCTGGGTCGTAATCCATTCTGCCATTCTATGTCTTTTGATTGGGAAATTCAGTCCATTAACTTTTAGTGTTATTACTGTTTGGATAATATTTTCCTCTACCATTTTGGCTTTTGTATTATATATATCATATCTGATTTTCCTTCTTTCTACATGTTCTAGTTTGCTAGCTGCTGGAATGCAATATACCAGAAACGGAATGGCTTTTAACAAGGGGAATTTAATGAGTTGCTAGTTTACAGATCTAAGGCCGAGAAAATGTCCCAATTAAAACAAGTCTATAGAAATGTCCAATCAAAGGCATCCGGGGAAAGATACCTTGGTTCAAGAAGGCCGATGAAGTTCAGGGTTTCTCTCTCATCTGGAAAGGCACATGGTGAACGCAGTCAGGGCTCCTCTCTCGGCTGGACAGGCACATGGCGAATACGGTATCATCTGCTAGCTTTGTCTCCTGGCTTCCTGTTTCATGAAGCTCCCCGGGAGGCATTTTCCTTCTTCATCTCCAAAGGTCGCTGGCTGGTGGACTCTCTGCTTCGTGGTGCTGCAGCATTCTCTGCTCTCTCTGAGTCTCTCTCTCCAAAATGTTTCCTCTTTTATAGGACTCCAATAAACCAATCAAGACCCACTCAAATGGGTGGAGACATGTCATCCCCTAATCCAGTTAAACAACCATTCTTGACTAAATCACATCAACCAGGGAGATGATCTCATTACAGTTTCAAATATACAGTATTGAATAGGGATTATTCTACCTTTATGAAATGGGATTTATATTAAAACATGGCTTTTCTTAGGGGGCATATATCCTTTCAAACCAGCACACTACACTTTACTCCATACCTCTCTCTTCTGTCTTTTTGTATCTGACTCTAGTGCTCCCTTTAGTATTTCTTGCAGAGCTGGTCTCTTGGTCACAAATTCTCTCAGTGACTTTTTGTCTATAAATGTTTTAATTTCTCCTTCATTTTTGAAGGACAATTTTGCTGGATATAGGAGTCTTGGTTGGCAGTTTTTCTCTTTTAGTGATTTAAATATATCATCCCACTGTCTTCTAGCTTCCATGGTTTCTGCTGAGAAATCTACACATAGTCTTATTGGGTTTCCCTTGTATGTGACAGATTGTTTTTCTCTTGCTGCTTTCAAGATCCTCTCTTTCTCTTTGACCTCTGACATTCTAACTAGTAAGTGTCTTGGAGAATGCCTATTTGGGTCTAATCTCTTTGGGGTGCGCTGCACTTCTTGGATCTGTAATTTTAGGTCTTTCATAAGAGTTGGGAAATTTTCAGTGATAATTTCTTCCATTAGTTTTTCTCCTCCTTTTCCCTTCTCTTCTCCTTCTGGGACACCCACAACACGTATATTTGTGCGCTTCATATTGCCATTCAGTTCCCTGATTCCCTGCTCAAGTTTTTCCATTCTTTTCCCTATAGTTTCTGTTTCTTTTTGGAATTCAGATGTTCCATCCTCCAGTTCACTAATTGTAGCTTCTGTCTCTTTAGATCTACCATTGTAGGTATCCATTGTTTTTTCCATTTTTTCTTCTTTGTCCTTCACTCCCACAAGTTCTGTGATTTGTTTTTTCAGATTTTCTATTTCTTCTTTTTGTTCAGCCCATGTCTTCTTCATGTCCTCCCTCAATTTATTGATTTGGTTTTTGAAGAGTTTTTCCATTTCTGTTCGTATATTCAGCATTAGTTGTCTCAGCTCCTGTATCTCATTTGAACTATTGGTTTGTTCCTTTGACTGGGCCATATCTTCAATTTTCCGAGCGTCATCCATTATTTTCTGCTGGTGTCTGGGCATTTGATCAGATTTCCCTGGGTGTGGGACCCAGCTGGTTGAAAGCTTTTTCTGTGAAATCTCTGGGCTCTGTTTTTCTTTTCCTGCCCAGTAGGTGGCGCTCGTGGTGGTCGTTTGTCTGCGGGGCAGTCAGCCCAGGAAACCACGCGTGGAGGCGGGGGTCGCTGGCTGCCGCGGCTTGGGAGAGTGCCGGTCCAAATTGCCCAGCTGGCCCGAGACGCCAAGCGTGACGGGAGGGCCCCGCTATCCAATGTTCCCAGTCAGACCGGGGAGCCACGTGCATTGAGGGGACCACAGTCGCCAGCCACCCCGGCCGGGAAAACGTGCGCCCCTTGGGTATATCACCACAGCGGATTCTCCCTGCCCGTGCAGCTGTTCCAGAATGGGGTATGCTGTCTTTTTGGTCTCTGTCATGACTCCGGGAGCTGTTTCGTATTGTTTCTGTTTCTTTAGTTGCTTTTCTGGAGGAGGAACTAAGACCCGCGCGTCTTACTAAGCCACCATCTTCTCCGGAAGTCCAGTGATTGATCTTTGTCTGAAGTGTTTGGTTGACCTGGAACTGAAGATTTTTAGTGACCTCTGCGACGTGAACTTGGCGGTTCTTGAAACCCCTTCTCTCTCCTTCCTCCTGTATGCTTCATTTTAATGATTGGTTCCTATGTTCACATTTTCTCCACTGTTCTATGGATTCCATCTGCTCAAGACAGGTTTAAACCTTTCTCCCCCTGCATTCCCCACCTCAGTGTGGTGACATTGTTCCTCTCCTCTGGATTTGCTGCATACTTAGGTTCCTCCTCAAAATCCCACTCATCACTGAACCTCTTTATGTCTGTATTATAATCTCTATTACCTCCCACCCTGAATCCTGTCATTTACAGCTTGAGAAACAGGGACTTGAAGGTGGCCTTTGTGAAAATGTTTAGTGGAATAATGGCCCCAAAGATGTAAAGGTCTAAAATGTCTATGATTCAGTTAACTACTATAGTATAAAAAATTATTTGTGTATACTTACTTATTAAAAATTATAATCTATGATTCAATTGTGGCTGCTACATGGGATTTTTCTTTTTACAATATTTACTTCATATGAGTTTTTAGGACTACCTTATCAGTTTCTCAGAATTGTCAATCCCTTTTTATATCAACAAGCCTAGGCTTAGGGGATATTTATTGTTCAATACATTCATGTTTACCAATACCAATCTTCTGCATGGAAAAATTCACAATAGTTTCCAAATTGGCATATTTTGTTTCAATTCCTGGGAGTGTTTTTCCCCATTTTATTCTTGCTGGAGTTAAAACAAAAATGAATTTTCATGACTTTTTTTCTCTTTCATTTGTTTATATTGCTTTGGGTATTTTCATAAGCTCAGGATGTTAAGAGTTTTATACTAATATTAGTTACTCTAGAGTAGCATAAGACATTACTTTCAGAGTAAATTTTGAGATAAATTATGAGCATAATATATTTTTAGCAGACATTAACAATCATCTATTATGTAGTGATAGATTTAGGTTTAGTGATATTTGATGTCAAATGGCACAATTGTCATCACACAATGTAAGCTGAGAAAGAAGACTATATTATGATCACATTTTTAGATATTTCATCATCAAATTCTGTATTTCCATATTTTGTTTTGTATGAATTTACTTACAAACTTAAAAAAATCTACTATTAAATTAAATCCTCTTACAATTTGTTCTAAATTTAAATGTGATTCTTTTAAATTTAAAATTCTGGGTTTTAATTTACTTTTCTAACCTTGACTTTATTTATTCTCATTTATATTTACTTCTAATTTCTTTTTGAATTTTGATCCATTTTCATGGAAAACAATTTCATGGAAATTTTTTTTTATTGAGGCCTTTTGACTTGTTTTATCTGCCCACAGCAGTAGTCAGGTAACTCATTCTTGGATTGATATTCCCTCTTGTATTATTTTATTGTTTCACTTCTCTCAGTTTGCACCCATGTCCCCAGGAATAATTTTCTCAAGTAAGTAATTGTGTAAAGGCCCTTACTTAGTTTAAACTGTAGTGAAATACAAACTAAGACATTCTATCAATAAATTTCTTAGAAAGTATGTTTTTTTCACATAATAATGCTATTTTAAAAATATAAGTAAATAGATAGACAGATATAGATGTACTCATTGTTTTGAAATATATTGCTACTATTTTAGTAGTTATAAATATTCAAGTGATAAACTCTTCTCAAAACTTATCTATATCCTAATATTTTATGACACTTAATTTCTATGAAAATTTCTATTTTAGTCCATATAAACAGTTTTACTCTCTTGGTAACAAGTGCAAACTGACCTCTGGTAACATGCCTCTATTTTAATATGCACTGGCTGTAGGCGAGTAACCCTTTGTCATCACCTCCACAGACAGCAAGGAGAGTAGCCCTGTTAAAATTTGAATTTATTTGATGGCAAATAGGCTACTTGCTGTTTTAAGCTGGATTTTTTCATTGTTTTGAATTTTAAGATTTTTTAACATATTCAATTGCTATTTTAAAATATTTGGGGGAATTTTGTCTACACTCTTTGGGAGGAATAGTTATGAAACAATAGCTCTCTATCAATTTGTAAGTATTTTCAATTTTTACTGGCAAATAATTTTGGTATGTTCTTCTGATACTGCTTCATATTTCTCTTTTATCAGTAAAGGAACTTAAAGAGAATTAAGACACTAATGAGTGTTAATGCCATTAATAAGTTGTATCCTGATTATGAACCAAAATTCCAGTATTAAAGAGGAGTGAGATAAAAATCAGATTGTTAGGAAGTAATATGAGAACTAACTGGATTAAGCTAAAAATTCTGCCTCTACAAAAAGACCATCAGAGTTTGACCTCAGGTGAAGTTTGCAATACAATATTATATATTTTAAATGGTGTTCCCAGGAGAACCTAAGCTTCTCAAGTATGATATAGTGATGTAGTATGTTCCTTCATTTGATTGATATAATGGATTCTAGTGAATTTTGACCTTTTCAATTATCTCAAAAATAAAGGTCAATTTTATAAATCATTGAGGAAATCCATACGAAATCCAAATTGTCATATCCATATACAGAAATCCCATGGTAATACCATGCATAATAGATATGAAATAGGAAATAGTGGAAATGTCAATAAAAACAAATTGCAGTATATTCATGAAATGTAAACACATACACCAAACAAAATTAAAAAATATGTCTACACATTGACACTATAAATGAGTCACTTTTGTACTAATGAAATGAATAAAGCCAAACAATAAAGCATAAAAGGATATGGTTTGATTTATATAACATCTAAAAAACTGGTAAAGTTTCTCATGGCTGAAAAAATCAGCAAAATCCTGAAGATTAATGTACAGCATAGGCAGCAGGAAAACATCTATTCCTGAAGATGTGAACCCATTGTAAATGCGACCTTTAGATAAGGCTTCTTCAGCTAATTTGTGATCCACCTCAATTAGGATGGGAATTAATCTTATTATTTCAGCCCTTTATAAGAGAAATAAATGCATAGTAATGGGACAGAAGGTCACAGATATAGCAGCCAGAAGTTGAACATCAGCAGAATCTCAGGACACTGTTATGTGTCTTGTCATGTGACAATGACAACAAAGGGACCGAGGATCACCACAGCCAATCTCTAAACCCACAGTCTTGGGGAGAAAACATCACTTTGATTTGGACTTTCTTGTAGCCTCAAAACCAAGAATTAAATTCCCATTAAGCTAAAACATTTCATGGCATTTGCTTTAGCAGATTAGGAAAATTAAACAGACCTTAGTACCAGAAGAGTCAGGGTTTTTCTTGCAAATACCAACAATATGTAAATGGTTTTGGAATTGAGTAAAGACGAGGGGCAGAAAGGATTGTAAGGTACTTGATTGGAATGCCTAGATTGCTGTGAATAGACTGTTGATAGAAAAATGGATATTAAATTTACTTCCAATGGGGCCTTAGATGGAAATGATGAATGTGTTATTGGAATCTGGAAGAATGGGGACCTTTGCTTTCAGGTGGCAGATGACTTAATGAAATTGAGTTCTGATGTCTAATGAAAGGCAGAATTTGAGTGATGAACTTGGATATTTAGCTGAGGAGATATCCAACAAAAATGCAGAAAGTACAGCCTGGTTTCTCCTTCAAGCTTATGGCACAATTCTGGAGGAAAGGGATAAGCTGACAACTGAACCCTTCAGGACACAGGTGTCTGAAATTGATGATTTGGAAAATTCTTAGTTTCTGGCATATGAGAGAGGTGCTCCATGTTATGGTTTACCTCAACATGGAACCAGTCATTGATTCCCATGGAGGTCAGGATAAGAAATGCAGTTACCTAAGAAGGATTTTTGGAACATTCCTCTTTCTGATGGTTTGGACTCTTGTGTATTTCATGCAAAACTGCCTACTTTTTGTGACATTTGTGAACAAAATCACTCCAAGTCTGACTAAAATGGACAGACAAAGTGACATATTGGAGAAAAAGTCCTTTCAAAATAAGAACCATGGAATCTGAGATCTGAACTGAAGCCACCTCCTCAGACCAATGGAACAAACCCACTTATGTGTGGAAAGGGTGAGTCTGCCCCACGCTTGTACAGGGCAGGCCTTCTGCCCATTTTTCAGGAAGAGTGCTGGCACCCTACAATTCTAAGACAGTAGACTCTGTGCATAAGTTATTGTCAACCTCATTGTTACTTGAGGTTGGAGTCTAGGCCCCAGGGTTTTCAAAGAGTTTGGCCACCATCCTAATGCCCTGAGAGGGAAGATTCTGTGCTACAACATTCAAAGAGTGCCTGGCTGCCACCCCAGTTCTTGGAGAGGGTGAAGCCTTAACCACAATACTCTAGGAGAATATGGCTGGTTGGCAAGCACTTGGAAGGTGTAGTGCTGCTTTATCAGGCTCAGAGATTTCTTAGACCTTGAAATCTAATCGAGTATTCCCTGCAAGGTTTCAAACTTGTTTCAGACCTATGACTTTGATTTTCCTTCCATTTCCTCCCTATGGGAATGGGAATATTTACCCTATATCTGTACCCAAATTGTGAATTGGTAGCATACTGCTCTGTAGGATTCACAGGTCCACAGGCAGAAAGGAATTGTGCCCCAGGTCAAGGTACACCTATAACCAATTTTGGTAAGACTTTGTACATAGCACTATTGTGAAATGTCTTAATAATTTTGAGATACTGTGATGGAAGGAAACAGTTTTCACATAGAAAGAACATGCCTTTTGGGGTCCAGAGGGTGGGATGTGGTGGTTTGAAGCTGGGTGTACCCCAGGAAAACATGTTTTTAAAATTAAGTCATTCCTGTGGTGTGAACCCATTGTAAATAGAATTTATGGATCAGACTATTTTACTTAAGGTGTGACCCACTCAATCAGGATGGGTTTCAAATCTGTTATTGGCATTCTTGATAAGTAATGGAATCCACACAGAGAGAGAGAGAGAGAGATGAAGATGTAGCTGAACAACAACAGAACTTAGAGATACCACCATGTGCCTTGCCATGTGAGAAACTAAATACCATGGGGCACCATCAGCAACCCCATAGCACTAAAATATTTGGTGAAAAAACATTACCTTGATGTCACCTTGATTTGGAATTTCTTTTAGCCTCAAAATCATAAGCTAATAAATTCCCAGTGTTCAAAGTGAAACATTTCTTGTTATTTGCTTCAGCAGCCTAGGAAATTAAAAAAAGAACCATGAGGTTTATGTGATTTCACTGTTTCTCATAATCTCTACCTTGCAACTTAATTGCATTTCTTTATAGTACTAACCAGTGAGGATTAGAGGTCCCTCTGAGTAGAAAATATCCAGCCTGAGTTGTGGTTACACAGGGGAGGGGAGCATATTGTGGCACTGACAGACCAGGAAATAAAATTAGACCTGGTATTCCCAAGCAGTGGAGACCAGGAGAAAGAACTGAAGGTACCAGTGACAGAGGGTCATATTCAGAGCTGTGACTGCATTGTCATGTGAACCATCAGATACTCATGTAATATCATCATTATCTATAAATAAATATTTAATTTGAAGTTGTAACTGTATTTATGCTTTTGGCTATCTGATATTCATGATGACCAGTCATTTAAGATTGTGTGTAATGTTAGGCAAAGTTACTGGATAGGCATTCCTAACTATATCTGTGTGCTGAGAGTTAAGGTCATAGTACCTTTTCCTTCTAGCAATGTGCATTTTCATATTGGGTGCAAAGAAAAATATTATCAGAAAAGCAATTTATTACAAGAGTTAGTAGATAGGGCAGAAGCTTTTCTGAAGAAGATAAACAAAAGGCTAATAAAAAATGAAAGGACATGCAACATCATTAGCAATTAAAAAATACAAATCAAAACCACCTTGAGTCATCACTTCACACCTATAAGGATGGCTATTACCAAAGAAAAAAATAACAAGTGTTGGAAAGGGTTCCAAAGACACTGGAATTCTAGTGCACTGTTGGTGGTAATATAAAATAGTGCAGCCACTGTGAGAGTCACTATGATGATTCCTCAAAAAGTTAAATATAAAACTAACCTTTGAATCAACAACTGCACTTCTAGGTATATACACAAAGAGAGTGTAAACAAAGCTGCAAATAGATTCTTTTATACCAGTGTTTATAGAAGCTCATTAACAACAGTGAAAAGCTGGAAATAATGCCAATGCCCATCAACAAATGAAAAACAAACAAAAAGTAGTACCTGCCACAGTTGAATATATTCAGCTATAAGAGAAAATGAATTATGAGAAATGCTGAAACATTATGTCCAGTGAAACAAACAAGGAACATAAGAATGAACATTGAATGATATCACTTATAAGAAATGTCTAGAAAATTTGCAGAGATAGAAAACAGATAAGAGGTTAACAGGGGGTGGGGCACGGGATAAAAGAGAAGTACCTGTTAATAAAGTAAACATAAAAAAATAAAAACAAATAAAATAATAGTTTCACCAACAAATCATGATGGAACATACATATACAAAACAATGAGGTTGGAGCTCTACCTCATACCATATAGAAAAATTTAATTCAAAATGGATCAAAGGCCTTAATGTAAAGCAAAAACAACTCTAGAGCTCACTGTAAAGCATAGAGAAAATCTTTATGATCTCAGATTAAGAACAAACAAACAGCAAACAAAAAACTTATATGAGGTGAAGTTTACCCTTAAGTGTCCTGAAAATATTTCTGTAGCTAATATGGTTTTGTAGATGAAGTTTCTCTACATCTCTCATGATGCAGAATAGACTAAAAAGTCATAATAACAACTAAATAAGATTCTTTTGGGTATGAAACCAGGACCTATGAAATAATAATTGCATTATATTCTTTGTTACTGTGTCACATATTCAGGTATTTCTCAGGTATTCACACTAAAGATAAATTAATTTAAAAAATACTTAATGGATTACTATAAGGAAAAATTCAAACATTTCATATAGGAATATTTGGAGATGATATCATGCTATCTCATGGCAAAACTAATATTGTAAAGTATATTATAGTTCTTTAAAATTATGAATTGCATTATCTTTATAAATATATTTTGATATTATCTGAATATAATTTTAATTCTAAGCAGAATAAAGATTTTGGAGTTAGTGGATTAAATTAATAGTTACAATCAGAAGAATTAATTGTAGTAGTATATAGTAATATTACAATTCACAATTTAAATTACTTGTATTTGAAAACCACTAAATGAGGACAATTACTTGGTAAATACTGCAGAGAAATTTGAGACACAAATAAACAGCATTTCTCAAATCGAAACATAAAAATCCAGTATTTAATCTTTTGTTATGAAAACATATAGAACATGAAATTTGCCATTGTAACCATTTACATTATAAAAATCAGTTGCATCAATTCCATTTGTAATGTTGTACTGCCAACACCACGTCCATTATCAAAACTTTTTTATCAACCAAATCATGAACTTTCTACCCATTAAGTAATATATTGGTCATTATTCATCCCTCTAGCTCCAGAAACCACTAACCTATTTTACTTTTATGAATTTTCTTATTTACATATTTTAAATAAGTGTAGTCATGTAATATTTTTCTTCTGTGCCTGGCTTCTTTCACTCAACACAGTTTTATATTATTCCACCATAAAAAATTAATGAAGTTCTAATAAATTTTACAGCATGTAAATCTTGAAAACTCAAGAAAATTAAGTAAAGATAAATATTTATAATAAGGAGACCATATGCATATTATTATCTGTTGGATCTGTAATGCTATCAATTCTGCTTGGAATGCTTGGTTAAAGAAACTGTGAGGTTGTCTGGTCTTGAGCTTTTATTTATTGGTAAATTCTTGATGACTGCTTCAGTTTGTTTGCTTGTGGTTGGTTTATTGGGGTCTTCTGTTTCTCCTCAAGTCAGTGAGGGTTGCGTGTGTGTTTGCAGAAGTTGTCCATGTCATCTAGGTTGTCTGGTTTGTTGGCATGTGGTTGCTCATAGTGATCACATGATTTTTGTCTGTTTCTTTGGGGTTGGTGGTGATGCCCACCTTTCATTTCTGGTTTTCTTTATTTGCATGTTCTTTTTTTGTTGTTTTTTCAGCCTATCTGAAGATTTGTCAATTTTGTTGTGCTCTGGGAACAAACTTTTTTTTTTTTTTATGCTTTTTTTTTTAAATTTTTTTTTAAATTTTTTTATTAATGAAAAAAAGAAAAGAAATTAACACAACATTTAGAAATCATACCATTCTACACATGCACTCAGTAATTCTTAGTATCATCACATAGATGTATGATCATCATTTCTTAGTACATTTGCATCGATTTAGGAAAAGAACTAGCAAAACAGCAGAAAAAGATATAGAATGTTAATATAGAGAAGAGAATTAAAATAATAATACTAATAATATATATATATATAAAAAGGAAAAAGAAAAAAACAAAAACAAAAGATACAAACACACAAACAAACAAACAAAAAACCATATTTCAGGTGCAGCTTCATTCAGTGTTCCAACCTAGTTACATTACACTTAGGTATTATTGTGCTGTCCATTTTTGAGTTTTTGTATCTAGTCCTGTTGCACAGTCTGTATCCCTTCAGCTCCAATTACCCATTATCTTACCCTGTTTCTAACTCCTGCTAGTCTCTGTTACCAATGATATAGTCCAAGCTGATTCTCAAATGTCGGTTCACATCAGTGGGACCATACAGTATTTGTCCTTTAGTTTTGGGCTAGACTCACTCAGCATAATGTTCTCTAGGTCCATCTATGTTATTACATGCTTCATAAGTTTAGTCTGTCTTAAAGCTGCATAATATTCCATCGTATTATACGCCACAGTTTGTTTAGCCACTCGTCTGTTGATGGGCATTTTGGCTGTTTCCATCTCTTTGAAGTTGTAGATAATGCTGCTATAAACACTGGTGTGCAAATGTCCGTCTGTGTCTTTGCCCTTAAGTCCTTTGAGTAGATACCTAGCAGTGGTATTGCTGGGTCGTAATCCATTCTGCCATTCTATGTCTTTTGATTGGGAAATTCAGTCCATTAACTTTTAGTGTTATTACTGTTTGGATAATATTTTCCTCTACCATTTTGGCTTTTGTATTATATATATCATATCTGATTTTCCTTCTTTCTACACTTTACTCCATACCTCTCTCTTCTGTCTTTTTGTATCTGACTCTAGTGCTCCCTTTAGTATTTCTTGCAGAGCTGGTCTCTTGGTCACAAATTCTCTCAGTGACTTTTTGTCTATAAATGTTTTAATTTCTCCTTCATTTTTGAAGGACAATTTTGCTGGATATAGGAGTCTTGGTTGGCAGTTTTTCTCTTTTAGTGATTTAAATATATCATCCCACTGTCTTCTAGCTTCCATGGTTTCTGCTGAGAAATCTACACATAGTCTTATTGGGTTTCCCTTGTATGTGACAGATTGTTTTTCTCTTGCTGCTTTCAAGATCCTCTCTTTCTCTTTGACCTCTGACATTCTAACTAGTAAGTGTCTTGGAGAACGCCTATTTGGGTCTATTCTCTTTGGGGTGCGCTGCACTTCTTGGATCTGTATATTTAGGTCTTTCATAAGAGTTGGGAAATTTTCAGTGATAATTTCTCCCATTAGTTTTTCTCCTCCTTTTCCCTTCTCTTCTCCTTCTGGGACACCCACAACATGTATATTTGTGCGCTTCATATTGTCATTCAGTTCCCTGATTCCCTGCTCAAGTTTTTCCATTCTTTTCCCTATAGTTTCTGTTTCTTTTTGGAATTCAGTTGTTCCATCCTCCAGTTCACTAATTGTAGCTTCTGTCTCTTTAGATCTACCATTGTAGGTATCCATTGTTTTTTCCATTTTTTCTTCTTTGTCCTTCACTCCCACAAGTTCTGTGATTTGTTTTTTCAGATTTTCTATTTCTTCTTTTTGTTCAGCCCATATCTTCTTCATGTCCTCCCTCAATTTATTGATTTGGTTTTTGAAGAGTTTTTCCATTTCTGTTCGTATATTCAGCATTAGTTGTCTCAGCTCCTGTATCTCATTTGAACTATTGGTTTGTTCCTTTGACTGGGCCATATCTTCAATTTTCCGAGCGTCATCCATTATTTTCTGCTGGTGTCTGGGCATTTGATCAGATCTCCCTGGGTGTGGGACCCAGCTGGTTGAAAGGTTTTTCTGTGGAATCTCTGGGCTCTGTTTTTCTTTTCCTGCCCAGTAGGTGGCGCTCGTGGCGGTCGTTTGTCTGCGGGGCAGTCGGCCCGGGAAACCGTGCGTGGAGGCGGGGGTCGCTGGCCGTGGCTTGGGAGAGTGCCGGTCCAAATTGCCCAGCTGACCCGAGACGCCAAGCATGACGGGAGGGCCCCGCTATCCAATGTTCCCAGTCAGACCGGGGAGCCACGTGCGTGGAGGGGACCCCAGACGCCAGCCGCCCCAGCCGGGAAAACGTGCACCCCTCGGGTATCTCACAGCAGTGGATTCTCCCTACCCGTTCAGCCATTCCAGAATGGGGTACGCTGTCTTTTTTGGTCTCTGTCGTGACTCTGGGAGCTGTTTTGTACTGTTTCTGTTTCTTTAGTTGCTTTTCTGGAGGAGGAACTAAGACCCGCGCGTCTTACTAAGCCGCCATCTTCTCCGGAAGTCCACAAACTTTTTTTTTACTGTTGTTTTCTCTCTCTTGCTCTTTCTTTTTGTTCACTTCATTGGTTTCTGCTCTGATTCTTTGTTGTTTCTTTCTTTTGGCTTGCTTTCAGATTGGGTTCATGTTCTTTCTTTGGTTAATTCAGTTATTCAGTTACATCATTGATTTTGACTCTTTCCTCCTTTTCAATGTAAGTGCTTATGGCTGTGGATTTCCCTTCCAATGCTGTCTTTACTACATCCCATGGGTTTTGGTGTGTTGTAATCTCATTTTCATTCATCTTGAAATGCTTGCTAACTTCTTTTGTCATTTCTTCTTTGAGCCACTGGTTGTTTGGGAGCATGTAGTTTGGCCTCTGTGTATTTGTACATTTTCTTGTCTGCATTTGTTGTTGGTTTCCAGTTTCACTCCATTGTGGTCAGAGGGGGTACTTTATATGGTTTCAGTCTTTTGAAAATTATTGAGGACTGTTTTGTGTCCCAGCAGAGGGTCTGTCCTAGAGAATGTTCCATTAGAAATTGTGAGAAGATTGTGTCCTGATGGTTTGGGATGCAGTGTTCTGTGTATGTCTGTTGGGTCTAGATCATTTATCTTCTTATTTGAGCTCTCTGATACCTTGTTGAGCTTCTTTCTGGATGCTATATCTATTGAAGAGAATTGTGTGTTGAAGTCTTCCACTTTTGTTGTAGAGATGTCTGTTGTTCCCTTCAGTTTTGCTTGTATTTGCCTCATGTTCTTTGGGATGTTTGTGGTTGTTATTTCTTCTTGGTAATCTGACAGTTTGTTATATACTGTCCTTCTTTTTCTCCTGTAACATTTTTGTATTTGAGGTCTGTTTTGATTAGTGTTGGTGTAGCTACCTCAGCTTTCTTTTTTATTTAAAAATTTTGTTTGTTTGTTTGGTGCTTGTAAAGATTGTCTTTTTCTCACCTTCCAAAGTCAATCCGTTTGTGTCTTTGGGTCTAGTATGTGTCTTTTGTGGACAGAATATGTATGGATCATAATTTTATATTCATTCTGTCATTTTATTCTTTTGGCTGGGGAGTTTAGTTTGTTGGCATTTGAGGTTGTTATTGCAGAGGCAACACTTCCACTGTTTTGCCCTTTGGCTATTGTTTGTCAGGTCAAATTTTTTTCTCTCTTTCAACCACGTATTTATCTTTGCTGATTCTCTGCATTTCTGTGCCCTCTTCTGGATCTCTCTCTTGCCTATTCCTTTCAGCTGGTGGGGCTCCCTTTGATAGTCTTTGTAAGGCTGGTCTCTTATTAACAAATGCTCTCAATTTCTGTTTGTCTCAGAATGTTGTATGCTTTGTGTTGTCAGTTGTTTCTCTGGGATCTTGCTCAAATTTTTCCATTTTTCCCTCCATCTGTTCTTTTATCCATCAAATTCAGTTACTCCATTTTCTGGCTCACTGATGCTTTTTTCTCCTTCTTCAAAACTGCTTCTGTTTGTCTCCAGTATATTTTTATTTTTATCTACAGTGTATTTTATTTTCATAATGTCTGTTACATTTTAGCCTTTCAAAATCTCCTTTTTGCTCTTTTAGTGTCTTCTTATTTTATGTTATCATACACATTTCCCTTCATTTATTTGAATTAGTTCAGTAAATTTGTTTGCATAGCTTTGATTATTTTTCCATATTCTGTATGTCCTCTGAATTATTCTATTTTTTATTTCAACTTCTTGAGTTTCAATATTCTCTGTGATTTTTTGTTGATATCTGGTCATCTAACTATCTTGATGAATCTATTCTGAAGTTTGATTTCTCTCTTTGTCTAGGGTTTAGTTACTACCTGAATTTGTTTTAGGACACTGCTTTGACAGTTTGGCCATCTGTTCTAGTTTGCTAGCTGTCAGAGTGCAATATACCAGAAACACAATGACTTCTAAAAGGGGGAATTTAATAAATTGCTAGTTTACAGTTCTAAAGCCAAAAAAAGTCCCAATTAAAACAAGTTGATAGAAATGTCCAATTTAAGTCATCCAAGGAAAGATACCTTGGTTCAAGAAGGCCAATGACATTCAATGTTTCTCTCTCAGCTGGAAAGGCACGTGGCAAACACAGTCAGACTTTCTTTCTCATATGGAAAGGCACACAGTGAACACAGTATCATCTGCTAGCTTTTTCTCATGGCTTCCCATTTCATGAAGCTCCCCAGGAGGCATTTTCCTGCTTTATCTCCAAAGGTCTCTGGCTAGTGGGCTCTCTGCTTCTTGTGGCTATATCATTCTTCACTGGCTCTCTCTGAATCTGTTTCATTCTCCAAAATGTTTCCTCTTTTATAGCACTCCAGTAAGCAACTCCACCTTCAGTGGGTAGAGACATGCCTTCAGGGAAGGCATCTAATCAAATCAAAATCATCTAATCAAAAGTTACCATGCACAGGCGGGCCGCGGTGGCTCAGCGGGCAAGAGTGCTTGCCTGCCATGCCGGAGGACCCCGGTTCGATTCCCGGCCCCAGTCCATGTAAAAAACAAACAAACAAACAAAATATAATAAAAAATAAGAAAATGTTTAAAGATGTTTCCCTTTCTTCCTTCCATCCTTCCTTCCTTCTCTGTCTTTCCTTCCCTTCCTCCCTCTCTCTTTAAAAAAAAAAAAAAAAAAAAAAAAAAGTTACCATGCACAATTGGGTGGGTCATATCTTCATGAAAACAATCAAAATGCTCCCACCTAGCAATACTGAATGAGGATTAAAGGGCAAGGCTTTTCTGGGGTCCACCACAGATTCAGACTGGTACACCATCCATATTTTTCAGCCAAAACATGGTTGGATACCAATGCAGGGCATGTAGACCAGCTCTGATGGGTCTGGGATAGGATCTGGAGAGGTGCTGAAAAGCCCTGAAGTTTATCTCTTCTTTCCAGCCTGCCCAGCTGATGGTACTGTTCAATGACATGCTGGTTTGAAGCTGTTATGTACCCCAGAAAAGCCATGTTGTTTTTTATTTTTTAACATCCAAAGCTTTAATTTGACAACCCATATAAGAAAGTTCTGGGACTATGTCCCAATATAAGGGACCTATTAATGAAATGTAATTAAACAATATTGTGAATGGAACTTTGAAAAAATTGACTGAAAGTAAAGGTTGGAATTTATTTTTCTGATCTTTCAATTCACTTCCACTGATCTATTTGTTCGCTCTTCTCCAGTACCATGCTGTTTTGACCACTATTGGTTTTTAATAAGTTTAACATAAGAAAGTATGAGTATTCCAAATTCATTCTTCTTTTACAAGATGCTTTTTCCCTTGGAGTCCCTTATCTTATACATAAATTTGTTGATTGATTTTTCAATTTCTGCAAATAAGGTATTTGATTACACTGAATCTGTAAATCATATTTGGTAGAACTGACATTATACAATATTTAGTAATTCAATCCATAAACATGGAATGTCCTTCCATTTGTGTATATCTTTTTAAATTTCCTTTACTAATATCTTCTTTGTTTCCATATAAAAGCCAATTACATCTGCATTTAAACTTCTTCCTGGCTATTTCATAATTTTACTAGCTATTGTAAGTGAAATTACTTCTTTATTTCACCTTAACATTGTTTATTACTAGTGTATAAAAACACTAATGATTTTTGCATATTTATCATATAACCCATCTATATTGCTTATTTACTTATTAAATATAGATAGACTTTCTGTGGTTTCTTAAGTTTTAAATGTTTATAGGAACATGTTGTCTACAAATAAGAATAATTTTAATTCTTCCTTTCCAATTTGGTGGCCTTTATTTCTTTGTATTCCTTAATTTCTGTCTAGAATTTCCAATACAGTGTAGTCACAGTGGGTATCCTTGTCTCATTGCTGCTCTTAGAGAGGAAGCTTTTAGTCTTTCATCACAGAGGATGATGCAAAGCATGAGCTTTTAATATACACTATTTAAAATGTAGAAAAAATTTCCTTCTACTGCTAGTTTTACAAGTGCTTTTATCAAGAATGGATGATGGATATTGTCAAATGTCTATTCTATACCAATTGACATGATCATATATTTACTTTCCATCACTTTATTAATGTGCTGTTTCTAGGAATTTCTCCATTGCCTCTAGATTATATAATATGTTTGCATATACTAGTTCTTAGTAATATCTTTGCTACTGTTAGGTTCATGTATCAAATTGACTAGGTTATGATAACCAAATGTTGATAAAGCAAGAACTGGTTTGATTAATATAATGGAAGTATTTTATGGATTTAAATCATCAGTTAGTTGTTCGTACTTATCAATGATTGCATCTATTATAAACACAAAGGAGATTGCCACAAGAAATTACAAAATCTCATCCAATCTTTTCAAAGCAAATTACTGATTCAGCAGTCAGAAAGGAGAATTTTTATCTCTACTTAATCCAGCCAGCTTCTGCTGGGAAATTCACCAAGACCCTCAATGGATTTCCCAGTTTACGGCATGTCTTACAGAGTAGGAATTGGCCAATCCTGCAGTCTCACAAGGCAAAATCTATGCAAAATTTCTTAATATTTTTCTATATATGTGTTATTCTGTGTTCTCTAGAGAAAAGAATCTGAATGTATATAATTGTATATGTATAAATATATGTATGCATATGCACACATATGTACATATATGGACATAACACTGATAGAATATGGCATGAATTGACAACAGAGATGTGCAAAATATCTTCAGACATGGATACTCAAATGCTTGTAAGAGGCAAGGCTCAAGTGTATTTGATATCTTAAAAGAGTTTTGTGGGGTTAAAATATGATTTTGGCTGGTCATTATTATATATTTTGTATACAGTTGTTAAATAAAGAGATGAGATCAAGGCTTCAAATTCCCAGTTTATATGTTACATGAAGGACTAAATGTTTCTATGTGTGGCCTGAAAAAAATTCTTATTTCCTGTAGGCACACACATGATGTTTCTGAAAACCAGACCAAGAGTGTCATTTTTCACATGAGACATAAATCAAATTATAAATTAAATTCCTACATTTGCATAGTGTCTACTTCTAAATTGAGGGCATAGATTGGGAAGTATTTTGATCCTGAAAATTGGCAAGGAGACATATGGGCTTTTAATGATGAGAGTATTGACTTGACAGCCTAGATTCTGCTGTGTTCTTTTCCATATAATGGTGTGCCTGAGGAGTCAACCACCTGAACTCTAGTCTTCCCTGAGCAGTCAGACATTTTGTACCCATCTGAAGATGTATAAAATGATATATCTGTAACTTTCTCACCTGAGAAAACAGCCCTCTCACCTCCATCTGAAGACATAAACTATGTTTCACCTGATGAAACTCTAATGGAATGCCCTGAGGTAGTTGGCTTGAACAACAATTCTAAATCTTCTCATGATACACCCCCACCATTCCTCTTTCCTTCCAGGCCTCTAACTAGACTAAAATCCCCATAGGCCCTGAAAAGGGAGGTACAAAGTGGAGGTAGGCTACATTCCAAAGAACTCCATGATTTATCCAATCTCTATATACATAAGTCAGGGGAAATTTTGTGGGAATGTTCAGTAAGGACATGGGATAATGGTGGAAGGAGCATGAAGTTGGGTGAGGCTGAATTTATTGATATAGGCCCATTGAGCTAAAAGTCTGGATTCAGTGTTGAAACTAAAGGGGTTAGAAAAGCTCTAATCGTTTTTTCAGTGGTTGGCTGAAGCATATGTATATCAGCAGCAATTTGGCAAGTGGCCAACTGTGGTAGTTATGTTCATGTGTCAACCTGACTAAGTTAATGTGCCCAGTTATTGGAAAAGGAAACACTGGTCTGATCGTTACTGTCAAGAGTGTTTCAGGAATATAAATAATCAGTAAATTGTTACATCTATGGGTGATTACATCTATAATAAACAAAGGTGGCTGTGTTCAGCAAAGATATAAATCTAACCCCATCAAATGAAGGTCTTAAAGGGGGAATTGATGATATTAGTAATCAGAAAGAAGAATTCCTTTCTCTACTTCAGCTAGTTAGTTTATCCTGGGAAAGTACTCTAATCCTTCATTGGAGTTCCCTAATTGCAGCCTGCTATAATGAGTCAGAATGCATTGATCCCCACTGTCATGTGAGCCAATTCCTATAGTCAATCAATTTTGGTCTATCTATCTATCCATCCACATGTGAGCGTGAGTGTGTGCAAGAGTGTATGTGTATATTAACAGTTCTGGTTCTCTGGATGATCCTATTACAATCCTTTTCATATATTCTAGCTTGGTGTTTCCCCCTTCCTATTTATGCTTAGAGTTAATTCTGTCTTCTTTTCTCATTGTCAATCTAGTTAAATGTTTGTCTATTTTGTTGATCTTTTCAAAGAACCAATTGTGCTTTTCTTAGTTCTCTTTATTGCTTTTATGCTGTCAAATATAAATGCTCTAGTATTTTTTTATTTCCTTCCTTTGTTCCCTTTCAGTTTATTTTGATTTTCTTTTTATAGATCCTCTAGTTGTGAGGTTAAATCTCTGAATTGAGTTATTCTTTTTCTTTTTAATGCAATCATTTAAAGTCATAAGTTTTCCTCTCTGTAATGAGTTTGCTACATCCCATTAGTTTTGGTATATTGCATTTCATATTCATTAACATTAAGTTATTTTCTATATTAGCTTGTGATATCTCCTTTTACCCACTGAATTTTCAAGAGTATGTAGTTTAATTTCATATATTGGTGAATATTCTATGGTAACCTCTTTTATAGATTTGTAGCTTCATTCCATTGTTGTAGGAGAAGATTCATTGTATAATTTTATATATTTAAATTTATCAACACTTGTTTTTTGACCTAACATGTCATTTATCCTGGAGAATGACATGTGTCCTAGAGAAGTGTTGGTTAGCTGATGGCTAGGGGTAAGCGGCCGTACTGAGTCAAGCACACAGCACACAGCACACAGTCATGAGGAAATGACTCAGGAGACAAACCCCAGGGGTGAGTGGAAAGCACCCGCTTTATTGAGGAAGTGCACAGGCTTATATAGGCTGGGAGCATGCAGGGACACATGTAGGGCTGGAATTGGTCACTGTTGTTGCTAGGGTGGAGGGCAGATTTAAGGTTAGCGCTTTTGGTGTGAACCACCGCCAGTTCCAGGAAGAAAGCCGGTTATGGGTTAGGCCATTTTGTGTTGCCTTGCATCAGCCACAGCAGCCATGTTGGCAATACTTTATGGCTTCTCCATCAGGGAAGAAAGCTTCAATTTATTTTGACAAAGGTGAAAAATAAATTTGTTAGATGAAGGATACCTTTTTCAATAAATAATGCTGGAGAAGCTGGGCATCCAGAGGAAAAAGGTGAATATCAAACTAAATCTCATGGCTTTTACAAAAATTCATTCAAAATTCACCACAGTCTTAAACAGAAAATGCAAATTATTCATTCTTTTAGCAAACAATAGGAAAAAATATTCAGGATCCAGGGTTATGGGAACTCTACTTAAATTTGACACCAAAAGCACAATTCTTAAAAGGAAAATTCCGTATATTGTACTGTTTTGGTTTGTCAAAGCTGCTGAAGTACAATATACTAGAAACAGGTTAGATTTAACAATGAGGAATTATAAGATTACAAAATTTACATTTCTAAGGCCTTGAAAATGTCCAAATTAAGGAATTAACAGGATGATATCTTGTTTGAAGAAAGCCTGCCAGCATTTGGGTCACCTGTGTCACAGGGGAAGGCAAAGTATTGGCATCTCCTGGTCCTTCGCACCTAGGGTCAAAGGTTCAGCATCTCTCAGTGGCTTCCTCTTCCAGATTCTGTGGGTGAATCATTGTCTCTCATCTTCTTTGAGCTCTGCACTTTTCTCTGTGAGCTTCTCTCAGCTTCCTCTTTTAATTTCTGCATGTTTTCCATCCTCTTATAAAGGAGTAAGCTATAAGTTTAAGACCCGATCTGAATGAGGCAGGTCAAATCTCAATTGAAATAACAGAATCCATCATGTAATCCACATTAGGTCTACACCCACAAGAATGGATTAAAGGAGCATGGCCTTTCTAGGATATATTGCAGCTTCAAACTACCACATGGACCTCATAAAAATGAAATATTTTGCTTTCTGGAAGAGGATGAAAAATGAGCTACAGACTTGGAGAAATATTTGCAAGCCACATATACAATGAAAGAGTAGTCTCTGGATTATGTAAAGAACTCTAAATTCTCAACAGTGAATGAAGAAGAAAGATATTAGAAAATGGGAAAATACATACAGATACTCTCTCAAATACAGGTGAATCTGCAATGATTTCAGTTATAAAAATAACCAAAAGAATATGAGCCCTTTCTCTTTCCTTCTGCCTGGAGGCTCCAATGAAATGACAAGAACATGACTCAATTATGGACCATATTTTCAGGCATAACAGAGCAGGAAGTTTAGAACATGGTTCCCTGATGATACCAGAAATCACCCTTTAAATCTCATCCTTCAATCCCTTTGAAAAGGAGATAAATAAAAATCTATCTTGTTAAATCAATATATATTTCTTTTCATACTTGAGAAAAATTTCTCAAGCCAATAATATATGTATTATATGTATGCATTATACAATACTTAGGCATTATAAATATATATGTATATTATATTATACAATATATATGTATTATATATGTGTGTGTGTGTATTTTAGGACACCAAATGAGAGAGCTAATATATGTATTATAAAACAAACAAATGAGAGGGCTAAATCCATGTAAGCATTCTTTGGAAAAATGGCTTGAGTAATTTTACATAGGAGCAAATTAGATTAAATAAATACACTGCTTTTTTTTTTTTACCAATGTTTTAAGATTTTTAGATTTTGGCAATAGTTTAAAGTAGGACATAATAATATTTTAACTTGTATTTATTTATCCATTAAATCATTTAATCATTCACTCAACAATATTCATTATTTACTTACTGGGAATTCTGTGTTGTATAGTCAGAGAAGAATGCTAGCAAATACAAGTGCAAAGTTTTAAGTAGTTATTTGAGCAACTAATCTTACATGTTTTCCAAAATATTTAAGCTAAGAATCTTTAAAGTTTGGAATCTGTTCATAGACTTGAATGGAAAAATGTGATGCAAACTATTATTTTATATAGCTGATAAGATTCTTTTTATAGACATGTAGCATTGAAAGTAAAATACTTTGCCTAGTATATATTTAAGCACTGTACATTTCAGGCTACATATCTAAAATTACATCATAAAACAATAGCTATTTTATTGCCAAAGGGGCAACATAGAGATTTAAATGCTTCTTGGATAACCATGTGACAGTCATTTGAAACAAGAACAATTAAGCTTATCACCTTATTTTCTACATCATAATTTTCTCAATGTTGCTATAACATCCTTGTTCCTAATGGTGTATATCATGGGATTAAAAATAGGAGTCACAATGGTATAGAAAAGAGAGAAAAGTTTATCAGTTCCTACAGAACATTTGGATTTGGGCCTTAGATAAGTAATGGTGGCAGATCCAAAGAATAAAATAACAACCACCAGGTGGGAAGAACATGAAGAGAAGGTTTTGTTCGAACCTTGGGCTCTCAGCAACTCCAGAATGGTGGAAATGATTTTGCTGTAGGAGGCAAGTATCAACATAAAAGGGACTGCAATAAAAACATAGCTACTAAATAGACAGGTATCTCATGTGCAGAAGTGTCCCCACAGGCCAGCCTGAGAATGGAGGGAATTTCACAGAAGAAATGGTTAATCTGATTAGAATCACAGAAGTCCAGAGAGAAAATCTGACATGTTTGTCCTATCTGGAAAGGGATAGCACCGACCCAGGAACCAACTGCCAGCTGGACACACACCTTTGGTTCATGACTAGAGGGTAGTGCAGAGGGTTACAGATGGCCATAGAGTGGTCATAGGACATCACAGCCAGGAGGAAACATTCTGTGATTCCAAGCATAAGGAAGAAGCACATTTGAGTGGCACAGTTTAGCCTAGAAATATTTCTATCCTGAGTCCAAAGGCTCACCAGAATCCTGGATAGAGTGACAGACACATAACAGATTTCCAAAAAGGAAAAATTCCCTAGGAAAAAATGCATGGGTTTCTGTAGTGCAGGGTCAAGCCTGATGATTATTATTATGAGGCTATTTCCAAGTAAAATAATGATGTAAACAATGGAGAACATGCCAAAGAGAAACATTTGGAGATTTGGAAGGTCAGAAAAACGAGGAGTACAAATTGCATCACTGTGGAAACATTGCCTCCTTCTTTCTTCTCTTCATGTTTCATCTCTAGGAATGATTTATTCAGAAGTAAAATTATTTTACTTTTCTTGTTTTCTGCCTTATGTATAATCTGAATATTTTATGTCCTCCAATTTTTCCAACATTGTATATGAAAAAAAAATAAATGTCAGTGGCTCTAAATGGCCATAAGAAAATTACTCCTTTAGAAAATCTGTTGATTCCCTGTGCCTGACCATGCAAAAAAACTGTTGTTATTATATTTCCTTTTTTATGGTGATGGCATAGGTTATTTTCAATTTTGTTACCTATCTTAAGACTTGAAATGTCACAATCTGAATGTATATTCATTTGTAGCAATTATTATGTTCTTTCAGTTGGCAGGCTTTTCTCCTCTCAATTACATATTCTCTTGTTATCAATTAAAATAATTTTATTATAGTAGTAAGATTTTTAAACCACATAAAATGTTCTTGATGAATCATACACATATAATCAATGTAAATATGATGACTTTCCTGTAGTATCTCTAAAGTCTTTAGCATTTGCATACCTAGCCTATTTTATTTTAAAAACAATAATGACTGCACCACCAAATATTATGATATGCCATTTAGTCATTTAAATTGTGTCTGCATTTGTACATTTTATTTAGATTTTGTACAGGAAATAAAAGGTAACTTAAGATTCTCTTCCTGGCCAAGAAAGTTCAAGAGGTCAGAATTAGGTTTAATTAGCATCTATGCTCATACAACTTTAATCATGATATACAAATATTTATCTTGCACTATAAAACTATTCTATAAAAGGGATATTGAACTACAGTTCATTTATAAGAGTTTCACAAAACATCCACAGCCTCATTAATATTTTTCTGCTGACCTCATCTGTGCAATTATTCCCTTCTTTGCACACAAGTGAATGTTGTAAAACATGAGTGTGTGGATGTGTGATAATCTTTACAGTGCATTATCTTATTTCTCCATCTAGAATATAAGCTTCTGACAATATTTACATATATCTTTCTATGCAATGGATATTATATTTGTTGCATAAAACTAGGTTTACAACTTCCTGGAAAAATTACAATGGAGTCAGATTGGTGGCTTTTCTGGAATAATTCACAATTTAAGAATGGACTCCAACATAAATCTCAGCCACTCTCCCTTAACAGAATAAAGCATATATTAATTGTGTGCATGCATGCTGTGTACATAAAGGTATTATATTCCATTTGTCCCCCTTCACAGGAGAAGCACACTACTTCACTCTTTTCAGGAGATGGTGTATTATTTCTATATTAAGTGTCAACTCTTCTAAGGTTACAGTGTCACTGAATAGAAGATACATTCCTATAATTCTGGGCTGAGGGCATTAATCATTGATGCTGGCCAATAGTTCAGTTCTGAAAACAGCAGATGCATATTGTCAGTAGCAACAGCCTGCAGAAAAATTTGGCATCCTGAGGATTTTCTGTGATTGGCTAAATAAAAGCCAATAATAATTTCCTTTACTATCTACAATATTTCAGAATAAGTTCTAAAGTACTAAAGAAATTTATACTTTCTGTAGTCATTATATAAACTCTCCTAATGAAGATTTGATGGTAAGGAACATTAAAGTTAGTATACCTCAACCTCAAAGATGGTCAGAAAATACTTGCAAATAGATGACATTTCAAAGATATGATTTGAAGAGTCTAAGACTATACAAGCCATTCTTCTCTTAAGGATACCATCCTACAAAATTGGAGCTATGCTTTATCATTTATGTAAGTCAATCTAAAGCTTAATATATAGAAGTTAAAGAATGCTTGTTGAATGAATCTCATCTTATGACCAGCTTGCACCATGTACCCCATTTTTATGATATAACCACTACCTGAAGACTTTCTTTCCCCTTTGCTGTTCTATTCTCTCTTGCTTAGATCCCCACTCTAAATATTTCCCACATTCTAAAGGGTAATGCCATTGAAAATTTAACTGAAAAACTACATGTGAAAAACAATTAGCAAGTAAAGGTAACAACAGCAGAACATCTATTCAATTATTCAAGAACAAACAATAATTTATTCAGGTCCTTCTATTGCCCCAATTTTTATCTACAAAAGGGAACAATTGTGTGGATATAAAATGAGATTCTTAATGTAAAGATTTGTAAGGTAAGAAATATAATTAGTCCAATTTTATCCAAATTGTGTTTAACTTTTAAATACAATCTTGTCACAAAAAAAGGTTCTCAAAACTTGGAGCTGTTTTCAGTGAGTTCTGTAAACTGTTAAAAACTTCGGTTTATTCAACTCAAAGAAAATGACTAGATAATTCAGCCCCATGCTAGCACCTTTATTTGTCAAATATTTCATGTTTATTTTTGGTCACCATATTGAAAGGATGATTTTCTCTGATGTAGAGTTTGTGTTTTTGGCTATCATGGCAATGTATATATTACTTATATTCAAAGCACATTTATAAAATCATATTTAAGGCACAAAATGAAATTCAAATTGGTAATTTCACAAACTGACAAATGCAACTGAGAAGATTTTGTTTTCCTTGAGAATTGTTCTCTAATGATAAAAATGAAAAAGGTCATACTTCCCTAACATTATCAGGTTCATTTATTACAGTACCTAACTCTTAACATATCAGGATTTTCTTTGATATTATTAATAGATATACCCAATTCAATTATGCATAATAGTACCATGCTTGTTAATTAGGTATAACTTGTTTTTAATGAGATACATTCCTTTATTAATGTATGCAAAACACATAAATCCATGCTTAACATATGTAATCACCATATAAATGTTAGCCCTTATGATGATTATGGCAAAGATAATAATCTTTGCTGTATTGGTCCTTTATGTTACAGAGTGCTTCTCATTTTGTTCCAATTATTTGATCTTAAAATCATGAAAATCAGAAAATTACAAAAGCTATTTGAAAGAGTGCCTGTAATTTTTTTTAATTATGTATTTTTTTCATTTTCTGGAATTAAGTATTCTTTGCTGATGCTTAAAATCTACAGACACAAGCAAAAATAAATTTAGTATTTTATTGAAATAGTTCAGGCATACCTGTTTTTATTGAAGGACATTTCATGCTTACCTTTATTGATTGAGGTAAAAGGCAAAGTTAAAACAAGGAAAATAGTGTTCTTTTAAAGGTGCTCATAATTTCTTTACTGAAGCAGATGTCATGTTCTAAAATATAGTCTGCCATAAGAAGTAACAGTGCTCTTTAAGCAAAAAAGTCTCTCTGCCCTGGGAATCAGCTCTTTTCCCATGCTAATTTCTAACTGAACTAAACCTTTAAGCTTGCTACTCAAGGAGTTTGGAACAACCAGAAATGTATCTTGCTATGCATCTACTATATTTTCTCCATCTTTCTTGATCCTAACTTCAAATGTGCTTCATTTGACACCTGGTAATTGAGATTCAATCCCATACTGAAGAGTAGATTTATGATGTATTATTCCAGACAAACCCTAGAAGCCCTGGAAAAATTAGAACTATGTTTACTAGAATATGATTAGAGGAAAACTTATAAGCCACATTAAAAAAATCCCTACCCTTTATTATATGGGCAGTTGAATTTCTATGTCCAATATTTGTAAGAAAAAAAAGTGATTTCAGGGGGTGCAAGGGAAGTTCAGTGGTAGAATTCTCACCTGCCATGCAGGAGACCCAGGTTCAATTTCCAGTCCATTCACTTCCCTAAAACAAGCAAAAACAAAAATTCAACAAGTGGTGCTGCACTAACAAGATACCCAAATGGAAAAATAATGAAATGTGACCCTACCATACAACAAAGAACAAAAAAGGGATTTCACTTCAATTGAAGATGGTCCTCAATATAAAAGAATTCGATGAGGGAGATAGGCCCATTTTAGCTACAGGTATGTATTAGTGTAATTTGAGGGTGGTGAACTCCCAAAACCTTTAGCCACTTTTTCAGGGATAAGAAACTAAGAAAATTACAATGCATTTTAAATTTGCAGATGAAATATTAGAATATGTTGATTTCATTCATCGATCCATTTAACACAGTTACTATAATTCTAAACAATTCCATTTTCAAACAACACGGGGATTCACAGACTACCCCTGATACCTCTTGTAAAAGCATAAAGAACTTAGCATATAGGGGAGGTTTTGCTTCCAAAGCATGTTTATCCATATATTTCCCCTGTTCAGATCTTAGAACCATCTACTCATAATGAAATTTAAATGTGGAAACCTGTGACAGGATTTGATCTGAAGGACATCCTTTCTCCTTGAATCAAGTGTTCAAGGCTGAAATTCTTCCCCAAGAATTTGAATCTTAAAAATTCCATGTTAAGTGGGGTCAGGAAAACATTGTCTATATTTTACAACTTTGCCTACTCTTTAAATGTTTATTTTGTCCAGAACCTAATTTTTCTATAACATACTATCTAACTCAGCCAATCTGTCTGGCTTATTTGTACAATTGAAACACTGGAAGCCCAGAATAAGAAAGAGGTCCTTTAATTTTATATAGCCTAATCTAATATGTGGATACATCATGGAGTATATTAAGCAGATATTCAGAAATTGGCAAAGTCCCTTGAGGGATGGGAGAAAAAATATGGAGCTATTAAACTTTTCCATCAGGAAATGCCCTGATACTGTGTCAAAATTTAGGGACACCCAAGTCAATAGGCCATTCCATGACTACAACTCATTACAGCACACTGCAGTCAGCAATCCCAGATCATGTCACAATCCTACATTTTTATTATTTATTTTTCCATAATAGGTCAATAGGCAAAATTCTGAGTTCATTGTTGAATTATGTGGTAAAGCATTCTTGTTAGATGTGTTCTTCCAGTATGTATGTCCCAGTTGAAGTTATTCACTTTGATTTTAAGGCTAACATTTCCTCAGTATTAGAGTTTTCACAATGATGAATAAGCTCATCATTGAGGAAATATTTTTCTTCATTCTATACACAGGGAATGTTTTATACAATGTGAAGCTTCACATATATTCCACATGTTGCTCTGTATGTAAAGGGTTTCTCACATTTTTTTCATTAAATAACCACTCTATCAATATTACCTCTTATTCTTCTAGAGTATTCTCTTTCTGGTAGAGGCTTTTCAATATGTTTTCTGTTTTATGATATAGTACTGTTCAGACTTATGCTAGTGGACACCAAAGTTGAAACGCTGAAACTTACAGGTAACTACAGACTTAGGATTCCCAGGATAGTGCAATCATGCTATTTAAGGATATACTGTAAATAAAGGCATTTACACATAGATTACATTAGCATAGAATTATACTCCTGTGTGGGTTCATTTTTTTAGAGGTTAGGGCTGTGGCTGAAGATGCTTCCATAAGCACAACATATTTATTGAATTTTTTTTACATCATCCAATGGCAGAACAATGTCAAAAGTCTCTCACATAGATGGCATTCATATAGTTTCTATCCAGTGAGAATCTTCTTATGTTGTCTAAGAGGAAAGCTTTGAGTAAAGGCTTTCACTCATAGATGGCAGGCATATGGTTTTTCCCAGTGTGAATTCTCTCATGTCACTTAACATTACAACATTGACTGAAGGATTTCCCACAAACATGACAGACAAATAATTTCTCTCCAGTGTAAGTTCTCTCATATCATCTGAAGGTAGGACTATCAGTGAATTCATTTCCACATACATGGCAGATATATGGTTTCTCCCCAGAGTGAGTTGGGTCATGTTGTGTAAGGGTAATATTGAATGAAACCCTTCCCACAGAGATAACATTAATTTGCTTTCTGTCCAGTGTGATTTCTCTCATGTTGCCTATGCTTACAACATTGCCTGAAGGATTTCCCACATACAGGGCACACATTGTGAATTCCTTCACGTCTAAGGATAGAACTATCAATGAAGTTTTTCCCAATAAATTGCAGCCATATATCTTCTCTACAGTGTGTATTTTCTTATGTTGTCTAAAGCCAGAAGTGTTCTGAAGACTTTTTTACATAAATAACAGTCATATGATTTATGTTCACTATGAATTTGCTTATGTTGACCTAAAAAATGGTTTGTCATTGAGGTTTTTTCAAAATTGTTTGTTCACACAGGGTTTCTTTTCCAGATCAGTCACCGTGAAGTGAAAATCTTCTGAATCAGTACTTTCAAGTGGATCCTCTCCAGTTTAAGAAATCTGCTGCTACAAATGCACACAGAGGTGTTAAATGTGTGTCCATATATATTCATTAATTCAATTCTCTAGATTAATCATTCAATGGGTTTTCAGTTAGAATTAATCACTTACAGTTATATAGACATGCTAATTTCTTGTATGCAGAAAATTTCTCTTTTGTGGTGCCTCAAGTGCAGAGCTATCTAATTTTGCAAACTTCATTTTGTGTCAAACAACAGATATTTGAACAGGTTTATGAAATTGTCCTTTTCTGAGACTACAGGTTATGATTTTTGGCACAGGTTATTTTTTCTATTAATTGAAGTAATCAGAAACTTTTTCATGGAACAGTGTTTAATCACAGTTTTAATTATACTCAAAGGATTGTGCTGAAGTCCTAAAGTGTTCACAAAGCCCAGTTTCTGAAAGTTTTACTCCAGTAAGTACATAAATAACCTAAATTTTAAATCCCAGGTCTATATTTGGAAGTCCAACACTCTTGAATCTTTCCTTTGACACAGTGGTAGTTGTGTCCTACTTGCAGATATGTTGCATGATTACAAATACTTCTTTTTAATGCCCTTTTTCCCTACCTGAAACTATTTTAAAAACATTGTTGGAGAAGCATTAGTAGAATGAAATATTTCTGATTATGTTGCAAATATTGTCACTTAGATGAGGAAAGAATGGAAAATTTTGGTGATCTCTAGTATGTAGAAACACTTTTCTGGAAATTGAAAACTAATACATACTCAGCATTCAAGCAAGGGGAAATTAAAGATAGGATGCTGAGTGGTAAAAATATGGGGAACTCCTCAAAGAGGAGGAACAGAATAAGGGCCACTGTTTCAAAATTTTACTTAAATAAGTACAATAATTATCCCTTCCCCTATGCCAAAGACAATCATAGAGGGACCCTTCCATAGACATAGATGCATGTGTGGAATAATTATACACTTGAGGAGTGTACTGGCTTAAAAGGATGTATGCCCCCTAAAAAAGCCAAGTTTTAATCAAAATTCCATTTCATAGGGCGGGCCGCGGTGGCTCAGCGGGCAAAGTGCTTGCCTGCTATGCCGGAGGACCTCGGTTCGATTCCCGGCCCCAGCCCATGTAACAAATACGGAGAAACAGAATACAATAAAAACAAGAAAATGTTTAAAGATGTTTCCCTTTCTTCCTTCCTTCCTTCCTTCTATCCTTCCTTCCTTCTCTCTGTCTTTCCTTTAAAAAAAAAAAAAAATTCCATTTCATAAAGGTAGAATAATCCTTATTCAGTACTGTGTTTTTGAAACTATAATCAGACCATCACCTTGGATGATGTGATTTAGTTGAGTGGTTGTTAAGTTGGATTAGGTGATGACATGTCTCCATCCATTTGGGTGGGTCTTGATTGGTGTACTGGAGTCCTATAAAAGATGAAATGTTTTGGATAATGGGAGATTCAGAGAGAGCAGCACCACAAAGCAGAGAGTCCATGAGCCAGTGACCTTTGGAGATGAAGAAAGAAAACGCCTTCCAAGGAGCTTTCTCCAGGAAAGTAAGCTAGCAGTTGATGCCATGTTCACCATGTGCCCTTCCACTTGAGAAAGAAACTGTGAACTTCAATGGCCTTCTTGAACCAAAGTATCTTTCCCTGGATACATTTGATTGGACATTTCTATAGACTTCTTTTCATTGGGACATTTTCTCAGCCTTAGAACTGTAAACTAGCAACTTATTAAATTCCCTTTTTTAAAAAGCCATCCTGTCTCTGGTATATTGCATTCTGGCAGCTGGCAAACTAGAACAAGGAATTTCCCCCCAAGATCATAGCCAAAAAATCATAACCTACATTTCAGAGAATATCACTCAATTATGAAAATATTCAGTTGATATTTCTAATAAATGTTCATTCATTGACCAGACCCCTCTCCATATTAAAGAACAGTATCCTATAACTCATTTGGATTTTGTGCTTGAAGAAACCCTAAGCCTTCCCTGCTCAATTCCTTTCTTTTTCCCAACTGAGAAATCACTTCTGATTTGCAGAGCTTGTATCCTTCTTATGGGAAACAGAAGCATAGACTTATATACCTATGCTTCTATATTCATGATCATCAAGTTGAGGGAAGACTACAGAGCACAATAAGGTAAATACTGAAGATAGCTCACAAGAATGTAACAAACAAGATATTGAAAATTCTTTTCTGCAACAGATCAGACTTGACCATAAGCCAAAGACATTAAAGAATATTGATGCCCACACATAAATTAATAAAATTCAGTGTCTTCAGTCACTTCATACAAGGAGAATTTTTTACTCCATAGTGGTTGAATATTATTTTATGAAAGATTCCAAACAACATAATTTCCCCCAGAATAATGTATGTTCATAGTGGAAGTGTATCTCTGTTATTGTAATACTGTGTGCTGAAACTGTACCACAGTCCCTAGAGGATAATAATTATTTAGAGAATATTTATTCCTTTTATTTAATCCACAGTAATAATATTCATTGAGTTCTCAGTACTATTATGAATGTTGGAGATTGAGCAGCAAGAAAGATATGAAATTCCAGTCAGGAAGGTCACATGCCACTGGTGACAAATGAAATGTAAGTAAAAAAAATAAATGAAGAGACAAATTTTCTTTCAAGTAGTCATAACAGTTATGAAATAATCTTGTCAGAGAGCAGAGCAGCACATGAGGATGTTTTCTAGATATTTGAATAGTTTGATGAAAGTCTAAACAGACAGACACATAGATAGATGACAGAGAAAAATTTGAGAAACTTACCCAAAGACACCAGATGATTGATGTTCTCCAGCATACCATCTATGAATAACTTTCTCTAGATTGTGTCTAGTAAGGCCCATTCTTCCTGAGTGAAGTCCATAGGTATATCATTGAAGGTCACTGATTCCTAAAACAAATCTTAAGCATTTAGATTCATACAGAACCATCCATACCAATATCCAGAGTAGATTATTGAATGAAATCACTATTTCAATTACAATGAAATCACGAGAAGATTGTGTGTATAAAATGCTGAAACTTGTTGGGATCTCAGATCATTCTCACTGGCATCTAAATTACTGATACACTCACAGACACAAACAAACCCTGAGTACATGAAAATTAGCCATAAGACAGTATTTCATAATATATGGTGTGATAAAGTCTGAAAATTTGACTGACAATAATAACTTCAGATGGTCATAAAATTTGCTCTTGAGAATTGATAACTAAATCTCTCTTCTCCATAAATTTCAAATAAATCTATGGGTTCATCACAAGAAAAATATTCATGATCAGCTACATTTTAACACAACTATAGTTCAATTATCCCCCTCTGTTCTATCAAAATAGATTTGTGTTCCCCCTCAGCATCCATCTTATTTCAGCCAAGACTCTTACCTCAATACCTCAAGACTCTTACCTTTGGCCAAGTTAAGAATTTTCCCTCCCTGCATACTAAGCTCCTCATAACTCAAACCTACATCTGTAGTCACAACCCACATCATTGGCATACTGCACCCAGTACCCACAGGTGGTACCAAATGATAAGGTAACCATCTCCACAATTCTAAGACCCTGAGACCTCTTCCCTGACCCCTATGGAAAATCTACTAATTTACACCCCTGGATCACATTAAATCACAAACCTATAATTCCTTTTGCTCTGCTTGTGTGCTTCCCCCAAACAACCATGATTCCCTTCAACTCCAAATGTATACCTCTCTCTTTAAGATATAAGATTAATAAGCTATTTTTCATGTATTATTGTCTCATTCTATAATCTTGGGATAACTGTCCTCCACCCAGACCTAAATTTAAAATACAACTTAACCAAATTGAGGTGAATGGAATGATTTCAGGTTCCTGGTTTATGAAATGAAATAACAAATGGCTGCAAGTTTTGAAAAATCCGATGAGCTGATGATTCTTCTCTAACCAACACTGTTAAGTACAAGTGATAAATTTTTTATTCATTGAAATGGCACAAAGACTTGAAGCAATGTACAAAATTTTGCAGAACTGAACATGCTTTGTAGAGAATTTGGGAAGAGTAGGTTCTTCTACTTTCAACTGTACAAAGCTCAGGTGTTTATATGAGATGTGAAGATATGCTTTTCAGTATCAAAATCCAGGGTCCCCTGAAGCTCTTATAGTAAAATACAGTTCTAGCTTGACTCTTATGTAGTAGGAGACTTCCAGAACACAGTATTCTCCTGGACCTCCCTACACATTGCAGTTTTCCTTGTTTCTTTTGTATACTCATGTGTATTCATCCCAATTCTCCATTCAAGGATAAAATAGACTCTTTATTGGTACTGGTCTCTCTCTTTCTCTCTCTCTCTCTCTCTCTCTCTCTCTCTCTCTCTCTCTCTCTCTTTCTCTCTCCCTGTCTTTCCTCAAATATTTTGATAGTCCTTCAACTTTTACTCTATTTACAATAGTCCTCCTGTATGTACAGTTTAATGTAAGGAAACAATATTCCAAACATCTTTTCAAAATGTGCAAATGCATTCTATCAAAATTATAAGAAGTTTATGATAGCATAAAATAAATATATTACTTTTATTGCATTTTCTGGTCTATTTCTCATGCTTTCCTGAACATGAATAGACCTCACCCCCCACACTCACAGCAAAAGGATTGATTGAACTTACCTGTTGAACAATTTATCTCCCTATTGATCTGTTAAGTTGTACAGTTACTCATCTCTATCCCTTGTATTCACCACAATCTTAAGCACATTTATACCAAAAATTTGGTGGATAAGTGAATTAGTTCTCCAGTGAAGCCATGAACTGCTAAGGAAAATAAATCCTCTCACATTTCTTCTGTGAATACACTCACATAATGGGGCTGGAACAAATTAGTGTAAATTTTGGAAAGGCGATTATTTCTTATTCAGTTCCTGACTTGGCATTATTGATATAATGATAATTATATCAAAGTCTTGTGTATGAATAACTGGATCTCAAATATGTGAATTTCTGCTCACAGTGTTTAGATGGGTCTTACCAGTTGGAGCAATCTGTGTATTCCTGCATAGGATTTTAATTTAAAAAGAATTAACAATTCCCTACTCACCAGTGGTTGCATTGTCAAAAGTTCCACCGACAGGTGTCTTCCTCTGTGTGTTAGTTTGAAACTTCCGTGTACCCAAGAAAAAACATGCTTTTTAGTCCTCATTCAATATTTCTGGGTGGTATCTTTTTATTTCTCCATGGAAATGTGTCTCCAACCACTCAAGGTGGGGTGGCTAACTGGAGACTTTTAGGAGGAAGCCATTTTGGAAAAACCTTTAGAGCCCACACAGCAAAAGACTATTGGAAATGCAGAAAAAACTTCCCCAGTGAAGCCATTGTAAAAGCCTGGAGAGAAAGTTAGCAGACTTTGTCAAGTGCCTTTCAAGCTGAGAGAAACCGTGAATGTCATTGACCTTCCTGAGCCAAGATATCTGTGCTGATTTGAAACTATTGTATACCCCAGAAAAGCCATGCTTTAATTCTGACCCAATCTTATAGAAGAAACTATTTCTTTTCATCCTAATTCAATAACTGTAGGTTTGAAATTTTTGATAAGATTATCTCCACAGAAATATGACACACCTGATTGCATGGGTGTGACTTTTTTGATTATATGGAGATGTGACTGCACCCACTCCAGGTGGGTCTTGATTAGTCACCTACAATCCTTTAAAAGAGGAAATATTTGGAAGAGAGAGTCAGAGATGCCATAAACAACAGAGCTGACAGAGAGAGCTGACACAAATGCTTGGAGCCCAGCAGACATCACTATGAGACGTTAAGCAAGCCAGAATGTGGAGAGAACCAAGGGAATGTGAGAGATGAAAGCCAGCCCCAGAGAAGCAAAATGGGGAACCCCCACAGGAACAGAGGCTTAAGGCAATGGAACCCAGGAACTAAAGATGAACAGATTTCTGCCACATGGCTACCCAGCTGATAGTGGCCTTCCTGACTCATAAGACTACCTTAATTGAAGTTAACTTCTTGTTGGTGCCCTCATTTGGATACTTTCACTTCCTTAGAACTGTAAGCTTGCAACTTACTAAATTTCATTTTAAAAAGCCATGTCATTTCTGGTATATCACATCCTGGCAGCTTACAAACTAAAACAGATTTGGTATTGGAGAAATGGGGTGTTGCTGAAATCTGAAAATAACAAACATGGTGGAATTATTTTATCTGTATTTTAAATAGATAAAAAGGTTATCAGAAAGTTGTCGGGAGCTTGATAGAGAAGATATAGAATGCTTTAAAGATATTATTGGTTAATATGTAGATTTTAAAGATACCTCTGATGAGGCTTTAGACAGAAATGATGAATTTGTCATTCCAAACTGGAAGGAAGGCATTCTTTGTATACGGAAGGCAGAACTTGAAGGTAAGGAACTTGGATACTTAGCAGAAGATATTTCCAAACTAAATGTGGAAAATGCATTCTGGCTTCTCCTTGAAGCTTATAATTAAATGTGAGAGGAAAGAGATAAGTTGATAACTGAACTATTGCATACAAACAAAACAGAAATTGGTGTTCTGAAAAGTTATGCACCTACAGAAAAGGAGAACCCAGTGAGTAGGGCCCATGGATAAACTTGGTTTATCCAAGTATGAAAGTAGTCAGCCAATATAGGGCAAGTGAAGATTGGAGATGGAGTTATCCAGAAAGGATTTGCAAAAAGTCCTTGTTTCTGAAGTGTGTGATCCCAGCATATTGCATAGAAAACCAACAGGATTGTTCTGAGATCTGTATAAACAGAATCACTGCCAGTCTGGACTAAAAGCAACAGAAGAGGGACAAAGTGAAGGAAAAATGTTTTCCAAGGCAGAACCATGGGGGTTAAAGTCTAGAGCCAGGAAACCTTGAGCCAGGAGAGCAAACCTACCCAAAAGCTTGGAGTAGGTTAGTTTGCCTCAAGGGCTTAGGGTGGGCCTTCACCCTCACTGTTCATGAAGAGTTGTGCCAGGCAGAGGATTGAAGAGGGTGGAGTATATAAACCAAGGATCAAGGGGATCCTGGCTTCCATCCCATTTTACTGGTGGGATTGAGAGTGTGCCCTGGAGATGGCAGAGATCCTGGGTGCTGCCTCAAAGTTTGGAGAAAGTGGAGTGCAGGAATATGTAGTCTCCCAAATGCCCCAAAGATTGCAAACAACTCAGTGTTTGGAAAGAGCAAAGCCACTGCATAGGCCCTTGTAAAGGGAGTGACTGTCACTTTCTAATGTCCCAAGGATAAATGATTCTCAGACTTTGAAATCTGATGGAGTTTGCCTTGCAGGTTTTCAGAACAGTTTAGGTAGAGTGATCCCTGTGATCCTTCCAATTTCTTCCTCTGGAAATGGGAATATGTACCCTATGACTGTTCCTCCCTTGTACATTGGCAACAAATAACTTGTTTGGAGTTTTAAAGGTCCACAATCTTGTGAAAACTTTTTGTATCAAAGCAGACCATTCCTGTAACAGAGTTTGATGAAATTTTGCATTGATGTTAACATTGTATTTGTATTGTTATTGAAATGGTTTATAACTTTTGTGACACTGTAATGGAGTTAATATATTTTGCATATGTAGAAAGCATGTCTTTTGGGGAACAGGAGATGAAATGCACCAGTTTGAAAGTATTATGTACCCCAGAAAAGCCATATTTAATCCTGATCCAATCTGGTAGGAACAGCTGTTTCTTTTAATCCTTAATACTGTAGGTTGGAAACTTTTGATAAGATTATCTCCACAGAGATTCCACACAGTCAATTGTGGGTGTGATGTTTTGATTGCATGGAGATGTGATTGCACCCATTCCTGATCAGTTGTGATTAGTTTGCTAGAATCTTTTAAAAGAGGAGACATTTGGGAGTAAGTCAGAGATGACAGAAATGACAGAGCTGGCAGAGAGAGCTCACAGAAATGCTTGGAACCCAGCAGACATCACCAAGAGATGTTAAGCACACTAAAACATGGAGAAAACCAAGGGAAGGCAAGAGATGAAAACCAGGCCCAGAGAAGCAAAGTGAGGAACCACCACAGGAACAGAAGCTAAAAGCAATGAAGCCCATTAACAAGGGAACACATGACTACCCAACTGATAGAGAGGTTCCTTACCTGTCAGCCTTTCTTGAGTGAAGGTAACGGCTTGTTGGTGCCCTAACTTTAACACTTTCACGTCCTTAGAACTGTAAACTTATAACTCATCAAATTTGCTTTTAGGAAGTCATTCTATTTATGGTATATCACATTCTGGCAGCTTACAAACTACCACAGTATATCTCCCTTGATGCCATAGTTTGGACATTTTTATAACCTTACCTCAATTTGGACATTATCATGGCCTTAGAACTGTAAGTTTTTAACTTAATAAATTATCTTTTTATGCTGGCCACAAATAATTTGTTTTAAGCTTTATGGGTCCAAAGCCAGAGAATTTTACCTCAGGACAGTCCGTGCCTGTAGCTGACTCTGATGATATTTTTTACAGATTTTGATTTTGTATGTATTTGTATTGTTACTGAAATGGTTTAAGATATTTTGATATTGTTATGGAATGAATGTAATTTGCAATTGGAAAGAAAGTTTCTTTATCAGGTCAAAAGGGTGGAATGTGTTGGTTTAAGACTATGTACCTGTGGTAGTTAGATTCAGTTGTCAACTTGGCCAGGTGAAGGCCAAGTTCTGTTGCTGTGGACTTGAGTCAATGGTACATGAACCTTATATGTTTCTGATTACATCTGCAGTTGGCTAGGAGGTGTGCCTGCTGCAATGAATGATATTTGACTTAATAGGTTGGTGCTTAAATGAGAGAGCACAATGCAACACAGCCCAAGCAGCTCAGCATACCTCATCTCAGCACTCGCAGCTCAGCCCAGGCCTTTGGAGGTGCAGAAAGAAATCACCCTGGGGAAAGTTGTTGGAACCCAGAGGCCTGGAGACAAGGCCAGCAGAGACCACCCTGTGCCTTCCCACATAAGAAAGAACCTCAGTTGAAAGTTAGCTGCCTTTCCTCTGAAGAACTAACAAAATAAATCCCCTTTTATTAAAAGCCAAACTGTCTCTGGTGTGTTGCATTCCAGCAGCTAGTAAACTAGAACAGTACCCTAGAAAATCCATGTCCTTTAATCCATATTCAATATTGCTGAATGGGACCTTTCTTATTCTTTCCATGGAATGTGACATGCACAATTGTGGAGGGTAACATTTGATTAGATGGTTTTTTACTTTCAGAAGTTTCTGTATGCACTCAAAGTGGTGCTGTTTACTGGATCTCTTTATGAGAGAACCATTTTAAAAAAAGGTTGAGAGCCACAGGAACTGACAGAGCCAACAGAATGTACAGAACCTGGGGAACCCATTGAGATTCCTGGAGAGAAAGTAAGCAGAAAATACCATGCCCCTTTCCAGCTGAGAGAGAAACCTTGAATATCATTGCCCTTCTTGAAGCAAGGTATCTTTCCTTGGATGCCTTAATTTGGACATTTTAATAGACTTGCCTTAATTTGGACATTTTCAGAGCCTTAGAACTGTAAACAAGGAACTTAATAGATTCTCCTTTTTAAAAGCCATTTTGTTTCTGGTATATCACAGCTTGGAAACTAGAGCAAATGTAAGTATAGTAGGAAAAAATGTATTATTTTCTTTGAAGAACTAACATGCAAATCCATGGTAGGTATTTGGAGATAAAAGACTAGAGCTTTCAGGAAAAGTGGGGTCGAGCTTCTAATTGTTGAGAACTTATTTTTATTATTGAACAATCCAGAGGAAAGTTAGGGCTAGAACAGAAAACAAACAAAAATAATTCAGAAGAATCTTGACTTGAAAAGATAAAATGCAAAAAAAACCTGCCATTAAAACCAACAGAGACATTTTATGAATGATTAGATGCAAATTAAAATATACTAAACAATTTGACAAAACACTACCATGCATCAGAATCATGAGAGAAATCATAAAACACATCTCATTAAGTCTAACTCCGAGTTTCTGTTTCTGCAGTTCTTGGTTGTAATCTGAGATTCAGCATTTCTATCAAGTTCCCAAGTGATGTTGATGATGCTGGGGTTGGTGCTACACATTGGGAACCAGTGGTCTGGAGAATCAGGAGCCAAGTGGAGAAAATCTCAATAAAGTGTAAGCAGACATTTGTTGTACACCCTAAGGAGAGTTCACAGGGAAGGTTTATATTGACCTGGGAAAATATAAATTCATTTAGAAACTCCATTTTATTTTCTGTTTATTTGATGTTTGGCTGAACTCATGACAGAAGGTATCTGTGGGTTTATGGATGAAATAAATTAGAGGGTAAAAAACACAAAAGACCTCAAGATGTATGCAGTATAAAGTAGTAGAAATTAGACTGATAAGATAAATGAAGTTTGTATGAAAATGCTTTGAGGGATAGGAATTATGAAAGATTTGGCCCCCAATATCACTGGTATTGAAAAGATATAGGCTACTTATTTTCTTAAGTCTGTGTTTGCCCTCCACTTTATCACATTTCATTTTGATTGCCTTAGGATAATATCTAATGATTTCTAGCAGAATATAAGCTTTCAGTATTTATTCCGGAGAACCTATGCAGTTATACATAATCTACACAAATACTTTTGCCAAATTTATCTGTGACTTTATGAATATTGGTGTTTGAACTACAGAAGAGAGAGGTAAAATTGAGAGCAGATCTGCAGATGCAGAAATTGTATTAAGAACATGAAAAAAATCTTAGATTGAAAATCGGTAACATATTTCAGGAAAAACTAATTGCTACATTCATGGACCAAACAGTTATGAAATTAGGGCTCTGAAATACAAGCAAATTCCTATTTCTACTTGGCGTAGCTACATATTGGGATCCTGTATAGACAAGTACTATGTAATTATATGTAAATTAAATGAGATTTAGTAAGCAATATTATTTGTGTTTCTAAGGTACAATACTGCACTACAGTTTTAGGTAGGTGGGAGCCACCATACCTTCAAGATCAGAGGGAAGAAATGGACAAAAAGGTGAGAAGAGAACAGATTGGTGGAAAATAAAGGGATTGTTTACTACTCTCAGCCATGTAAATGATGGGGTAGCTTATTAAGAACAGTGACAATAGGCATGATGGTGAAGGCTAAGTGCAGCAGAATGAATGACATGGAGAAAAGGGAATGTAGCCAAGCACCTAAGGATCTGGAGATTTTATTAGTACAAATAATTAAATCGGAGATTTTTGTTAAAAACACTTGGTTCAATATCAGAAAATTCAATGAGAAGGTAAAAACATTAAACACCTAGGAAATGCATGTAAATGTTTTGCTGCACAATTCAAATAGTCAGTTTTGAAATTTCTGCAGATGCAGAAATTACTACTATGATAGGATAATTTCTTTTATTTTTAACTTTTTTATTGTTGTCAAAGAAAGCATAATGCAAAAAAATGGCAGAGAATATCTGGAAGATTTCTATTGTGTATTTCACTAATAAATTGCCTTAATGTATTAACTAAGATATGACAAATCCTTTCACAATAGTTTACTTTAGGAGACAGGAACTACTTTCTATGTCAACTACTAAAGGACATATTTTTTAAAGGATAAAAACATAGCTCTCATACAAATATAAACAAACACATGCAAATGGTTTCAACTAATTAATGAGTAAGCCACTTCATTTAGAGTAGAAATCAAACTACCACAAATATGAAGGCAGATAAAGAGTGATAGAATGAATTTCCAAATAGATATAAAATGTATCTATATACAAAACAATAATCCATTACAATACCCCAGAAAACAACTGATTTGCATTTATATGAAAAATAATTACTTGCATTATTAACAGTTTTCTACAAGTTCCAGAATTGTAAAATAGCTCAAAAACTGTAAAAGGCACAGATAACCCAGTGCATCAGGGAGGATTTTTTGTATTTTTTGTTCTTTTCAAAGTTTTTCATGCCTTTTTTACTATTACTGGCATAAGGAGAAAAGATGGAGAAATTTTGTCAGGTTTTGTCCAAGAATTATTCTAGATATTCTAAGCTGCAGTAATTAGTTGAATCAGAATAATGATCCAATATTAAACTCACACTTTAAATTAATCAAACTGATAGTAAATATTTTATCCCTGGTTGTAATGCTTGAAAGATCTTAGCTGAAATTTGTACTCAGACTGCTCCAAAATCAGTGCCTTTTCTCACTATACTGCAATATATAAAATGCAAAATTCCATCTAAGTAGGATGTGAATTTTGGGGCTTCATGCACATGCATTTTAAAGGTGAAGTATTTGAAACAAATATCCTTTACAGGCACACATCCAGTGTAGAATTGTGGAGTTAAGTAAAATCAATGACAACCTTATGGTGTTAGTCTAGTGAGGATTCAAGTTTTCTAATAGATATGTAGGTGAAAGCTGAGAGGGAATTTACAACCACACATAGGAAAACAGTAAATCACTTCAGTCTTTTCTCAAGTTGTTCACTTGGTGTTTTGGAGAAATTGAAGAACTGTTCAGAGAAATAGGTAACTTTACCTCAGAGACCATGTTTTTCCTCATGAAACCCCTCATGGGGTTTCTGATATTTGGGACACCCAGATTTTGCATGATCTACTGTTTCTGATAATCTACCTTGGCAGCCATCTTAAGGAATCTTGTCATTATCACTATCACTAGCAATTATCATTGGTTACACACCCCTATGTACTACTTCCTAAAGAATTTGTCCTTTCTGGATCTCTGCATCATTTCCATCAGTGTCACTAAATCCATCACTAACCCTGGCTAATTACAGAAGCATCTTGTTTCTGGGATGTTTTACACAGGTATTTTTCTTCCTTTCCTACTTAGCCACTGCAGAAGTAACTCTTCTCACAATGATGTCCTATGACCACTATATTGCCATCAGCTATCCATTTCAATATGACCATCATGAACCATGGGACCTGGGTGCAGGCAGTTTCTTTGGTTTAGTAGAGGCCTCAATGCATTTCTTCAAGAGACAAGCTAACAGATGATGTCATATTCACCACATGCCTTTCCAGATGAGAGAGAAGCTCTATGTTCATCATGTGCCTTCTCACTTGAGTGAGAAACCCTGAACATCATCGGCCTTCTTGAACCAAGGTATCTTTTCCTGGATGCCTTAGATTGGACATTTCTTGCTTTAATTGGGACATTTCCATGGCCTATAAACTGTTAACTTGCAACTTACTAAGCTCCCCTTTTTAAAAGCTGTTCTGTTTCTGGTATATTGCATTCTGGCAGCTAGCAAACTAGAGCAGATTTTGGTATCAGGAATGGGGTGCTGCTGCACTTTACAAATACCAAACATGTTGGAGTGGCTTTTTGAATGGTAAGGGGAAGATTTTGGAGGAGTTGTGAGGAGCTTAATAAAGAAGACCTAGAATGCTTTGGAGAAACTGTTGCTAGAAATGTGGACTCTAAAGACACTTCTGATAAAGCCTTAGACAAAAATGAGGCATGTGATTTTATAGACTGGAAGGAAAGCAAGCCTTGTTTTAAAATTATAGATAATCTGGCAAAGTCTATCAGTGGCTTTGACTGGAAGGCAGAGTTTAAAAGCCATTAATTTGAATATTTAGCAGGAGAAATCTCCAAATTAAATGTGGAAAGTACAGCCTGTTTTCTCCTTACATCTTATAGTGACATGTGACAGGAAAGAGATAAGGTGAGAACTGAACGCTTGGATACAAAGAAACAAGGAATTGATGTTCTGGAAAATTCTGGGCTTCCAGGAAGGGAGATCCTAGAGAGTGGTACCCTATGTGAGGATTTGGCAAAACAGTCAGCCATTTCAGAGAAAGCCAGGATTGGACATGGAGTTATCTGGTAGGGGATTTGTGGAAACTCCTTAGTCTTATGTGTATGATCCAAGGCTACTGCATATAAAGCCAACAAGAGTGCTGTGGGACCTGTATAAACACAGCCCCTACCAGCCTAGACTTAGGGGGTTCAGAGAAGGGACACATTGGAGGAAAATAACTTCAGAGGCAAATCCATCGAGGTGGGGTTCTGAAGTCAAGAAGACTTGGGCCAGCAGAGCAGACCCACCCAAGCCCATGGAGAGGGCAATTTTTCCCCAAAGGCAGAGGATGGGCCTTCCACCTCATTGCAGTGGAAGAATCATGTCATGTCAGGCCTTGCACATTCCTTGGGGTTTGGGGAGAGCCTGGCTGCCACCACATGGAGGGTTTAGTGTGTATCCCAGAGATGGTAGAGAACCCAGCAGAAGGTTAAGCCAAGAAAAAAGTGATCACCTAAATATTTGAAGAGAGGCAGACCTCTGTGTAGGCTTTTGGAAAGGGTGGTACTGCCACTTTCAAAAGCCCCAAAGATAAATGACTCTCAGATCTAGAAATTTAATGGACTTTGCCCTATGGGTTTTCAAAGCTGTTTGGGTCCTGTGACTCCTGTGTTCCTTCCTGACTATGGAAATAGCTATATGTATCCTATGACCATTTCTTATTTGTATGTTGGCAACAAATAACTTGTTTTGAGTTTTTCAGGTCCAGAACCAGAGGATAAGTTTACCTTAAACCATGCCTGTAACTGACTTTAATAGGAGTTTGTACTGTTTCTCACTTTGTATTTCATTTGTGCTGGTATGAAATGGTTTAAGGTTCTCTGTTATCGTGCTGAAATTAATGTATTTTGTATATGCAAAAACATGTGTTTTTTAGGGTCCAGAGGGTAGAATGTGTCAATTTGAAAGTATGTATGTACCCTAGAAAAGCCGTTTTGATTTTAATCCCATTTTGTAAAGGCAGCCATTTCTTCTAATCCCTATTCAGTGCTTTATGTTTGAAACTGTAATTAGATAATCTCCCTGGAGATATGACTCAATCAAGAGTGGTTGTCAACCTGTTTTAGATTGAGACACATCTCCACCCATCTGGTCTTGATTAGTTTACTGGAATCCTATAAAAGAGAATTTATAGGAATTAGTTTACTGGAATCCTATAAAAGAGAATGACAAGAGAGATTCAGAGAGATCAGAGAATGTTGCAGAACCATGGAGCAGAGTCCACCAGTCAGTGACCTTTGGAGATGAAGAAGGAAAATGCCTCCTGGTGAGCTTCATGAAATAGGAAGCCAGGAGAGAGAGCTAGCAGGTGATGCCATGTTCATCACATGCCTTTCCAGATGAGAGAGAAGCTCTGACTATGTTCATCATGTGCCTTCTCACTTGAGAGAGAAACCCTGAACGTCATCGGCCTTCTTGAACCAAGGTATCTTATCTTGGATGCCTTAGATTGGACATTTCTATAGACTTGGCTTTAATTGGGACATTTCCATGGCCTATGAACTGTTAACTTGCAACTTATTAAACTCCTCTTCTTTAAAATTGTTCCGTTTCTGATATATTGCATTCCAGCAGCTAGCAAACTAAAACACACCTTTTTTTCCTGTCTTATCAGCCTTTAACTTGCTACTGTCAGTGTTCTATACTGTGGTGCCACCCACCATGAATTTCTGGTTTCTTTGTACATAACAGTTCAGTTCTCAATTCATCTTTTTCCTGTTACATTTTATTATAAGCTGCAAAGAGAAGCCAGGCTCACTTTGCCACATTTAGTTTGGAAATTTCCTCAGGTAATAATTCTCAATCATAACCTTTAAATTCTAACTTTCATACAAGAGCAGTATTCAATTTGGCCAAATTATTTACCATTTTAGAAAAGGGTAACCTTCTTTCCAGTTTGCAATGGCACATTCCCTATTTCTTTTTAAATCATCATCAGAGGTATCTCTAGAGTCTGCATTTCTACCCACAGTCTCTTCAAAGTACTCTAAACCTTTTCTATTGCGATCCTCAATATTCTTCAAAACCTTCCCCTTATCCATTTAAAATCCATTCTAACATGTTTGATTTTTGCAAATGGTAGCATCACCCCATGTCTCTGGTACAAAAATCTGTTTGCTTGGTTTTTTTGATAAATATTGTTGGAATGCAATATACAAGATGTGGAATGATTTTTAAAAGGGGAATTTATAATGTTGCAAATCCTAAGGCTTTGGAAATGTCCAAATTGGGTCAAGGCTATAATAATGTCCAAATTAAGACATCCATGGAAAGTTGCTGTCATGGTCAGTTTCGTGTCTCAACATGGCTAAGTGATGGTACCTGTTTGTTCGGTTGGGCAAGTGCTGACCTGTCTGTTGCAATGAGGAAGTTTCATAGTATTAAATCATGATCACATCAGCTACATCCACAGTCGATTCCATTTGTAATCAGCCAAGAGGAGTGTCTTCTACAATGAGTGATGCTTAATCTAATCACTAGAAGCCTTTTAGGGAGCATTCAGAAGAGGCAGGCTCTGTTTCTGCTTCGGTTGGCAAGCCTCTCCTATGGAGTTCATCCAGACCCTCCATTGGCATCGTCAGCTTCACAGCCTGTTCTGCAGATTTTGGACACTGCATTCCCATGGTCATGTGAGCCAATTTTATAAATTTTATATTTGTGAGTGTTCCCTGCTGATTCTGTTTCTCTAGTGAACCCTAATGCATCTTGGTATCAGGAGTGGTTCTTAAGAAACAAAATCTTGAAAATGGGTCTTTATGAATGTTTTTTTAATCTGGCTGGACCCAAAGGCACTAAGGACTCTGGTTCCCATAATCAGAATGGCACTCCCAATCCATGGAGTGAGTTGGCAAAAGAGCTAGTCAAAATATCACCATTCAATTCTCCTAATCCTTCACTTGTATGAAGCCAGGCTCTGGGGGATAATGTTTTTGGCACCTTTACAGAGTTTTGTGGAAGTAAGAGGTATAGAGATGTTGGCTAGTTGTTGTTAGATACACTGGATACATTGAGGAGTAAAAGGAATGGGGTTAAGGCTTCAAACAAGAAGCTTAAGCTCTGTACGACAGATGTATAAGTTTCTATGAGTATCCTGAAGGGAAATCTTTTTTTTTTTTTTTAATGTGCAGTATTTTTTTTTATTAATTAAAAAAAGAATTAACAAAACAATTAGAAATCATTCCAATCTACATGTACAATCAGTAATTCTTAATAACATCACATAGTTGCATATTCATCATTTCTTAGTACATTTGCATCGATTTAGAAAAAGAAATAAAAAGACAACAGAATAAGAATTAAAAAAATAATAGAAAGAAAAAAACAAAAAAAAAAACAAAAAACCTATACCTCACATGCAGCTTCATTCAGTGTTTTAACATAATTGCATTACAATTGGGTAGTATTGTGCTGTCCATTTCTGAGTTTTTATATCCAGTCCCGTTGTACAGTCTGTATCCCTTCATCTCCAATTATCCCTTCTTTTTTTTTTTTTTTTAATTAACGGAAAAAAAGAAATTAACCCAACATTTAGAGATCATACCATTCTACACATGCAATCATTAATTCTTAACATCATCACATAGATGCATGATCATCATTTCTTAGTACATTTGCATTGGTTTAGAAGAACTAGCAACATAACCGAAAAAGATATAGAATGTTAATATAGAGAAAAAAATAAAAGTAATAATAGTAAAATCAAAACAAAACAACACAAAACAAAACAAAAACCTATAGCTCAGATGCAGCTTCATTCAGTGTTTTAACATGATTACTTTACAATTAGGTATTATTGTGCTGTCCATTTTTGAGTTTTTGTATCTAGTCCTGTTGCACAGTCTGTATCCCTTCAGCTTCAATTACCCATTGTCTTACCCTGTTTCTAACTCCTGCTGAACTCTGTTACCAATGACATATTTCAAGTTTATTCTCGAATGTCCGTTCACATCAGTGGGACCATACAGTATTTGTCCTTTAGTTTTTGGCTGGATTCACTCAGCATAATATTCTCTAGGTCCATCCATGTTATTACATGGTTCATAAGTTTATCTTGTCTTAAAGCTGCATAATATTCCATCGTATGTATATACCACAGTTTGTTTAGCCACTCTTCTGTTGATGGAGATTTTGGCTGTTTCCATCTCTTTGCAATTGTAAATAATGCTGCTATAAACATTGGTGTGCAAATGTCTGTTTGTGTCTTTGCCCTTAAGTCCTTTGAGTAGATACCTAGCAATGGTATTGCTGGGTCGTATGGCAGTTCTATATTCAGCTTTTTGAGGAACCGCCAAACTGCCTTCCACAGTGGTTGCACCCTTTGACATTCCCACCAACAGTGGATAAGTGTGCCTCTTTCTCCGCATCCTCTCCAGCACTTGTCATTTTCTGTTTTGTTGATAATGGCCATTCTGGTGGGTGTGAGATGATATCTCATTGTGGTTTGATTTGCATTTCTCTAATGGCCAGGGACATTGAGCATCTCTTCATGTGCCTCTTGGCCATCCATATTTCCTCTTCTGAGAGGTGTCTGTTCAAGTCTTTTTCCCATTTTGTAATTGGGTTGGCTGTCTTTTTGTTGTTGAGTGAACAATCTCTTTATAAATTCTGGATACTAGACCTTTATCTGATATATCATTTCCAAATATTGTCTCCCATTGTGAAGGCTGTCTTTCTACTTTCTTGATGAAGTTCTTTGATGCACAAAAGTGTTTAATTTTGAGGAGTTCCCATTTATTTATTTCCTTCTTCAGTGCTCTTGCTTTAGGTTTAAGGTCCATAAAACCGCCCCAGTTGTAAGATCCATAAGATATCTCCCAACATTTTCCTCTAACTGTTTTATGGTCTTAGACCTAATGTTTAGATCTTTGATCCATTTTGAGTTAACTTTTGTATAGGGTGTGAGAGATGGGTCTTCTTTCATTCTTTTGCATATGGATATCCAGTTCTCTAGGCACCATTTATTGAAGAGACTGCTCTGTCCCAGGTGAGTTGGCTTGACTGCCTTATCAAAGATCAAATGTCCATAGATGAGAGGGTCTATATCTGAGCACTCTATTCGATTCCATTGGTCGATATATCTATCTTTATGCCAATACCATGCTGTTTTGACCACTGTGGCTTCATAATATGCCTTAAAGTCAGGCAGCGCGAGACCTCCAGCTTCGTTTTTTTTCCTCAAGATGTTTTTAGCAATTCGGGGCACCCTGCCCTTCCAGATAAATTTGCTTATTGGTTTTTCTATTTCTGAAAAATAAGTTGTTGGGATTTTGATTGGTATTGCATTGAATCTGTAAATCAATTTAGGTAGGATTGACATCTTACTATATTTAGTCTTCCAATCCATGAACACGGTATGCCCTTCCATCTATTTAGGTCTTCTGTGATTTCTTTTAGCAGTTTTTTGTAGTTTTCTTTATATAGGTTTTTTGTCTCTTTAGTTAAATTTATTCCTAGGTATTTTATTCTTTTAGTTGCAATTGTAAATGGGATTCGTTTCTTGATTTCCCCCTCAGCTTGTTCATTACTAGTGTATAGAAATGCTACAGATTTTTGAATGTTGATCTTGTAACCTGCTACTTTGCTGTACTCATTTATTAGCTCTAGTAGTTTTGTTGTGGATTTTTCCGGGTTTTCGACGTATAGTATCATATCGTCTGCAAACAGTGATAGTTTTACTTCTTCCTTTCCAATTTTGATGCCTTGTATTTCTTTTTCTTGTCTAATTGCTCTGGCTAGAACCTCCAACACAATGTTGAATAATAGTGGTGATAGTGGACATCCTTGTCTTGTTCCTGATCTTAGGGGGAAAGTTTTCAATTTTTCCCCATTGAGGATGATATTAGCTGTGGGTTTTTCATATATTCCCTCTATCATTTTAAGGAAGTTCCCTTGTATTCCTATCTTTTGAAGTGTTTTCAACAGGAAAGGATGTTGAATCTTGTCGAATGCCTTCTCTGCATCAATTGAGAGGATCATGTGATTTTTATGCTTTGATTTGTTGATATGGTGTATTACATTAATTGATTTTCTTATGTTGAACCATCCTTGCATACCTGGGATGAATCCTACTTGGTCATGATGTATAATTCTTTTAATGTGCTGTTGGATACGATTTGCTAGAATTTTATTGAGGATTTTTGCATCTATATTCATTAGAGAGATTGGTCTGTAGTTTTCTTTTTTTGTAATATCTTTGCCTGGTTTTGGTATGAGGGTGATGTTGGCTTCATAGAATGAATTAGGTAGTTTTCCCTCCACTTCGATTTTTTTGAAGAGTTTGAAGAGAATTGGTACTAATTCTTTCTGGAACGTTTGGTAGAATTCACATGTGAAGCCATCTGGTCCTGGACTTTTCTTTTTAGGAAGCTTTTGAATGACTAATTCAATTTCTTTACTTGTGATTGGTTTGTTGAGGTCATCTATGTCTTCTTGAGTCAAAGTTGGTTGTTCATGTCTTTCCAGGAACCCGTCCATTTCCTCTAAATTGTTGTATTTATTAGCGTAAAGTTGTTCATAGTATCCTGTTATTGCCTCCTTTATTTCTGTGAGGTCAGTAGTTATGTCTCCTCTTCCATTTCTGATCTTATTTATTTGCATCCTCTCTCTTCTTCTTTTTGTCAATCTTGCTAAGGGCCCATCAATCTTATTGATTTTCTCATAGAACCAACTTCTGGCCTTATTGATTTTCTCTATTGTTTTCATGTTTTCAATTTCATTTATTTGTGCTCTAATCTTTGTTATTTCTTTCCTTTTGCTTGCTTTGGGGTTAGCTTGCTGTTCTTTCTCCAGTTCTTCCAAATGGATAGTTAATTCCTGAATTTTTGTCTTTTCTTCTTTTCTGATATAGGCATTTAGAGCAATAAATTTCCCTCTTAGCACTGCCTTTGCTGCGTCCCATAAGTTTTGATATGTTGTGTTTTCATTTTCATTCGCCTCGAGGTATTTGCTAATTTCTCTTGCAATTTCTTCTTTGACCCAGTCGTTGTTTAGGAGTGTGTTGTTGAGCCTCCACGTATTTGTGAATTTTCTGGCACTCTGCCTATTATTGATTTCCAACATCATTCCTTTATGGTCCGAGAAAGTGTTGTGTAAGATTTCAATCTTTTTAAATTTGTTGAGACTTGCTTTGTGACCCAGCATATGGTCTATCTTTGAGAATGATCCATGAGCACTTGAGAAAAAGGTGTATCCTGCTGTTGTGGGATGTAATGTCCTATAAATGTCTATTAAGTCTAGTTCATTTATAGTAATATTCAGATTCTCTATTTCTTTGTTGATCCTCTGTCTAGATGTTCTGTCCCTTGATGAGAGTGGTGAGTTGAAGTCTCCAACTATTATGGTATATGAGTCTATTTCCCTTTTCAGTGTTTGCAGTATATTCCTCACGTATTTTGGGGCATTCTGATTCGGTGCATAAATATTTATGATTGTTATGTCTTCTTGTTTAATTGTTCCTTTTATTAGTATATAGTGTCATTCTTTGTCTCTTTTAACTGTTTTACATTTGAAGTCTAATTTGTTGGATATTAGTGTAGCCACTCCTGCTCTTTTCTGGTTGTTATTTGCATGAAATATCTTTTCCCAACCTTTCACTTTCAACCTATGTTTATCTTTGGGTCTAAGATGTGTTTCCTGTAGACAGCATATCGAAGGATCCTGTTTTTTAATCCATTCTGCCAATCTATGTCTTTTGATTGGGGAATTCAGTCCATTGACATTTAGTGTTATTACTGTTTGGATAATATTTTCCTCTAACATTTTGCCTTTTGTATTATATATATCATATCTGATTTTCCTTCTTTCTACACTCTTTTCCATATCTCTCTCTTCTGTCTTTTTGTATCTGACTCTAGTGCTCCCTTTAATATTTCTTGCAGAGCTGGTCTCTTGGTCACAAATTCTTTCAGTGACTTTTTGTCTGAGAATGTTTTAATTTCTCCCTCATTTTTGAAGGATAATTTTGCTGGATATAGGAGTCTTGGTTGGCAGTTTTTCTCTTTTAGTAATTTAAATATATCATCCCACTGTCTTCTAGCTTCCATGGTTTCTGCTGAGAAATCTACACAAAATCTTATTGGGTTTCCCTTGTATGTAATGGATTGTTTTTCTCTTGCTGCTTTCAAGATCTTCTCTTTCTCTTTGACCTCTGACATTCTAACTAGTAAGTGTCTTGGAGAACGCCTATTGGGTCTAATCTCTTTGGGGTGCGCTGCACTTCTTGGATCTGTAATTTTAGGTCTTTCATAAGAGTTGGGAAATTTTCAGTGATAATTTCTTCCATTAGTTTTTCTCCTCCTTTTCCCTTCTGGGACACCCACAACACGTATATTTGTGCGGTTCATATTGTCCTTGAGTTCCCTGATACCCTGTTCAAATTTTTCCATTCTTTTCCCTAGTTTCTGTTTCTTTTTGGAATTCAGATGTTCCATCCTCCAAATCACTAATTCTATCTTCTGTCTCTTTAAATCTATCATTGTAGCTATCCATTATTTTTTCTATGTTTGCTACTTTATCCTTCACTTCCATAAGTTCTGCGATTTGTTTTTTCAGTTTTTCTATTTCTTCTTTATGTTCAGCCCATGTCCTCTTCATGTCCTCCCTCAATTTATCGATTTCATTTTTGAAGAGGTTTTCCATTTCTGTTCGTATATTCAGCATTAGTTGTCTCAGCTCTTGTGTCTCATTTGAGCTATTGGTTTGTTCCTTTGACTGAGCCATATTCTCAATCTTTTGAGCATGGACAGTTATCTTCTGCTGCTGGCGTCTGGGCATTTATTCAGATTTCTCTTGGTGTTGGACCCAGCAAGGTTGTAATATTTTTCTGTGAAATCTCTGGGTTCTGTTTTTCTTATCCTGCCCAGTAGGTGGCGCTCGTGGCACCCGTTTGTCTGCGGGTCCCACCAGTAAAAGGTGCTGTGGGACCTTAAACTTTGGAAAACTCTCGCCTCGGGGTTCGCTAGCCAAAACGGCTTGAGCCGGCCCGGGGTCCGAACGCAGGGAGGGTTGCTGGTCGCCGCAGCCAGGGAAAGAGCCCGTCCGAATTTCCTAGTTGGCCCTGGGCAACAAGCATGGCGGGAGGGCGCCAGAGGCAGCGGCCCGCCCGAGAGAGTGCACGTTCCCCGGGAGTCACGGGTTTGGAAGGGGCCTCCCCCACCCATCACCGTTCTCCGCGGCCTGGGGGTTTCCGATCCAATTCTCTCAGTTGGTCCGGGGGCTGCGCGTGGTGTGGGCGCCAGCCGTCTTTGTTTCAGGGGACCGCCTCTCCAATTCTCCCAGCCGGCCCGGGAAGGGGGAAGGGAGTAACTCCGGCCGCTTGCCACCCCGCCCGGTAAGGCCCGCGCGCCTCGGCGATCTCACCCGAGCTGCTTCTCTCAGCCAGCCAGCCGTTCCAGGATGGGGTACACTGTCTTTTTTATCTCTGTTGTGGCTTTGGGTGCTTTCTGTATCGTTTCTACTCCCCTAGTAGGTGTCCTGGAGAAGAAACTAAGATCCGCACGTCTTACTAAGCCGCCATCTTCCAGGAAGTCGACCTGAAGGGAAATCTTATTTCATGTAGCCATGGACTTGAGATCTCTAAAAATCAAACTCAGAATCTCACTGTTAGATTCTGCCTGCCTTGAGGAGTTTGCCATGCAATCTTCTCTTGAAGGGATTAGCCCTAGAGTGGTCAATTCTCTTTCACCAGATGAAACTGCAAATGAAGGCCCTGTAGCAAATGACTCTGAAGATACTTCTAATTTTTTTCATGACCCACCCCCACCACACCTCATTTCTTCCAGACCTATAACTAGACTAAAGTCCCAACAGGTCCCTAAAGGTGAGGTACAAAGTATCACACATGAGGAGGTACGTTATACTTCAAAAGAACTGTGTGAATTTTTCATTTTATATAGACAGAAATCAGGGGAATATGTGTGGCAATGGATTTTAAGGGTGTGGGATAATGGTGAGAGGAATATAAGCAGGATCAGGCTGAATTTATTGATATCGGCCCTGTTGTAGTTTGCTAGCTGCTGGAATGCAATACACCAGAAACAGACTGGCTTTTAATAAAAGGGGGTTTCTTTTGTTAATTCTTCAGAGGAAAGGCAGCTAACTTTCATCTGAGGTTCTTTCTTATGTGGGAAGGCTCAGGGTAATCTCTGCTGGCCTTGTCTCCAGGCCTCTGGGTTCCAACAACTTTCCCCAGGGTGATTCCTTTCTGCACCTCCAAAAGCCTGGGCTGAGCTGCGAGTGCTGAGATGAGGTATGCTGAGCTGCTTGGGCTGTGCTACGTTGTGCTCTCTCATTTAAGCACCAGCCAATTAAGTCAAATATCTTTCACTGCAGCAGGCAAGCCCCCTATCGACTGCAGATGTAATCAGCAACAGATGAGGTTCACATACCATTGGCTCATGTCCACAGCAACAGAACTAGGTGCCTTCACCTGGCCAAGTTGACAACTGAATCTAACTAACACAGGCCCACTAAGCAGAGATTCTGCATTCAATGTTATAGCTCGAGGGGTCTGAAAAGGTATTAACAGTTTGTTTGAATGGTTGGTTGAAACATGGATCAAAAGGTGACCAGCATTATCTGAGGTTAAAATGCCAGAACTGCCATGGTATAATGTAGATGAGGGTATCCAGAGGCTTAGAGATATTGGAATGTTAGAGTGGATTTATCATGCAAAGCCTGCTCTTACACCCCAGGAATGTCTGGAGGATGCACCTTTTACCAGAACAGTGAGAAATAAATTTGTGAGACTAGTACCATCATCCATGAAGAGCTCTGTAGTTGCACTTCTCTGTAGGTCAGATATTAGTGTAGAAACTGCTGTCACTGAACTGGAATCCTTAAACACAATGGGGATGACTTGATCCCAAATTGGCAGACACCATGTGGCAGCATTTAATTGCCAAAGACAGCATAGACATGGCTATTATAATAGATAGCAAACTCAAAGCAGGAGTCAAAATTATATGACTCACAGAGATTTGTGGCATTGGCTCGTAAATCATGGGGTACCTAGAAATACAATAGAAGGGCAGTCTATTAAATTCTTGTTTGAGCTGTATAAACAAAAGAGTTCTAGTTCAAGTGAACAGAAGTCTAACCTGAATTACAAAAACACGGGGTCACAACCCCTTAATCAATTTCCAGACTTGAAACAATTTACAGACCCAGAAACCTTCTAATGAAGGGGAGGCCAGGTCCCTTTGGAGAAGAACGCTGTTACACTGCCACAAATTTATACTGTTAATCTTCCTCAAAACCTTCCTCAAGGAGACTGACAACTTTTTACCAGGGTAAAATGCATTGGGGAAAGGGAAATGATCAGACATTTCGGGAATTATTAGACACTGGTTCAGAAGTGACATAATTCCGGGGATACAAAATGTCACTCTGGTCCACCAGTCAGAGTGGGGGTTTATGGAGGCCAGGTGATCAATGGAGTTTTAACTCAGATCCATCTTGCAGTGGGTCCATTGGGCCCTGGACCCATTCTGCAGTTATTTACCTAGTTTCAGAATGTATAATTGAAATTGACATAGTGAGCAACTGGCAGAATCTCCCATTGACTATTTAGCTCATGCAGTGAGGGCTATTATGGTGGGAAACGCCAAATGGAAGCCACCAGAACTTCCCCCTACCTAGAAAAATAGTAAATCAGAAGCAATACTGGATTCCTGGAGGGATTGCAGAGATTACTGCCACTCCCAAGGACTTGAAGGATGCAGGGGTGGTGATTCCCACCACATCCCCATTCAAAAATCCTATTTGGCCAGTGCAGAAAAAAGATGGGTGTTGGAGGATGATAGTGGATTATCATAAACTCCACCAGGTGGTAACTCCAATTGCAGTGCTGTTCCAGATGTGGTATCATTGCTTGAGCAAATCAATACATCCCCTAGTACCTGGTATGTAACTACTGATCTGGAAAACATTTTTTTCTCAATAGCTATTACTAAGGACCACCAGACAAAGTTTTCTTTCAGTTGGTAAGGTCAGCAATATACTTTCATTGTCCTACCTCAGGGTGTATCAACTCTCCAGCCCTACGTCATAATCTTGTCCACAGGGACCTTGATCCCTCCCACAAGACATCACACTGGTCCATTATATTTATGATATCATGTTGGTTGGACCTAGTGTGCAAAAGTAGCAACTACTCTAGACTTACTGGTAAGGCATTTGTTCATCATAGGATGGGAAATTAATCCAACAAAAATACAGGGGCCTTCCACCTCAGTGAAATTTCTAGGTGTCCAGTGGTGTGGGGCATGTCGAGATGTCCCTTCTAAGGTGAAGGATAAGTTCCTGCATCTGGCCCCTCCTATGACCATAAAAGAGGCACAATGCCTATCTGGTCTCTGGATTTTGGTGACAATGTATTTCTCATTTGGGTGTGTTACTCCAGCCAGTTATCGGATGACCAGAAAAGCTGCTAATTTTAAGTGGGAATGTGAACAAGAGAAGGCTTGTGACAGATCCAGGCTGCTGATCAAGCTGATCTGCCACTTGAGCCATATGATCCAGCAGATTCAATGGTGCTGGAAGTGTCAGTGGCAAATAGATACTGTCTGAAGCTTTTGGCAGGCCCCTATAGGAGAATCACAATGCAGACCCTTAGGATTTTGGAGTAAAGCCTTACCATCTGCTGCAGATAATTACTCTCATTTTGAGAAACAGCTTTTGTCCTGTTACTGGACTTTAGTAGAAACTGAACACTTAACCATGGGCCAGCAAGTTACCATGAGACCTGAGTTGCCTATCATGAACTGAGTGTTGTCTGACCCAGCATGCCATAAAGTTGGGTGTGAGTAGCAGCACTCTATTGTAAAATGGAAATGGTATATATGAGATAGGGCCAGTGCATGTCCTGAAGGCACAAGTAAGTTGCATGAGGAAGTAGCCAAAATGCCCATGGTCTCCACTTCTGCCACATTACTTTCTCTTTCCCAGATCAGAGCTATGGCCTCTTGGGGAATTCTTTACAATGAATTGACTGAGGAAGAGAAAATTTGGGCCTGGTTTACAGATGGTACGGCATGATATGCAGGTACTACCTAAAAGTGGATAGCTGCAGCAATACTACCCCTTTCTGGGGTGTCCTTGAAGGAAAATGGTGAGGGGAGTCCTCCCAGTGGGTAGAACTTTGAGCAGTGCACCTGGTTGTTCATTTTGCTTGGAAGGAGAACTGGTTAGAGGTGCATTTTTATACTGACTTATGGGTTGTTGCTACTGGAATGGCCAGGGACTTGGAAAAACCATAATTGGAAAATTGGTACCAAAGAGGTCTGGGGAAGAAATATTTGGATAGACCTTTCTGAGTGGGCTAAAAATATGAAGATATTTGTATCCCATGTGAATGTGCACCAGAGGGTGATTCCAGTAGGGGATGATTTTAATAAATCAAGTGGATAAGATGACCTGTTCTATGGATACCAGTCAGCCTCTTTCCCCAGTAACTTCTGTAATTGCCCAATGGGCTTATGAGCAAAATGGTCATGGTGATATGGATGGAAGTTATACATAGCTCATAAAAAGGACTTCCACTCACCAAATCTGGCTTGGCTACAGCCACTGAAGAGTGCCCATTCTGCCAGCAGCAGAGACCCACACTCAGCCCCTGATATGGCACCATTCCCTGAGGTGACCAGCCAGCTACATGGTGGCAGGTTGATTACATTGGATCATTCACTTCATACAAGGGGCAGCAATTTGTTCTAACTGGAATAGACACATACTCTGGATATGGGTTTGCTTTCCCCGCATGCAATGCTTCTGCTAAAACTACCATCTGTGGTCTTACAGAATGCCTCATCCACTGTCATGGTATTCCACATAGCATTGCTTCTGATCAAGGAACACACTTCATAGCAAATGGAATATGGGAATGGGCACATACTTATGGAATTCTCTGGTCTTACAATGTTCCCCATCATCCAGAAGAGCTGGATTGATAGAACGGTGGAATGGCCTTTTGAAAACTCAATTACAGTGCCAACTAGATGGCAATATCTTGAAGGGCTGAGGTATTGTTCCCCAGGAAGCTGCATATGCTCTGAATCAGCATCTGCTGTATGGTGCTGTTTCTCCCATAGCCAGGATCCATGGGTCCTGGAATCAAGGGGTGGAAATGGGAGTCGTACCACTCACTGATACCCTTAGTGATCCACTTGGAAAATTTTTGCTGTTCCTGTGATCCTGAGCTCTGTTGGTCTACAGGTTTTAGCTCCAAAGGGGGCAGTTCTTCCACCAGTAGAAACAACAATGATTCCATTGAACTGGAATCTAAGACTGCCACTTAGTCACTTTGAGCTAATCATGCCCCTGGATCAACAAGCCAAGTGGGGGATTGCATTATTGTCTGGAGTGATTGACCCTGACTATCAGGGGGAAACAGGACTGTAACTACACAATGGATGTAAAGAAGAGTTTTCTTGGAATATAGGAGATCCCCTAGGGCATGTCTTAGTACTACCATGCCCTGTGATTAAAATCAATGGAAAACCACAACAACCCAATAAGTAGCAGAAATGAAGGTTTGAGTCATCCCACCAGGCAAAGAACCACTGCCAGCCAAAGTCCTTGCTGAGGGTAAAAGGGAACATGGAATGGATATGGAAGAAGGTAGTAATAAACATGAACTATGGCCACATGATCAGCTACAGAAATGAGGACTGTGGTGTTGTTTTGTTACTGTTGTACTATTTAAGTTGTAAGATTTCAAGTTTAAGAATGAATATTACCCAAGGACTTGCACCCTATTCTGGAGGGATTTAATATTTTTCCAGCTATATGCAGGACAGTTGAGTATTGTTAGGTGAAAGAAAAAATGTGAGTTTTACTGTTTTTTATTTAGAAATCAGGTATGGTTTAAGGTGATATGTATAGCTGCCAAGTTGACAAGGGGTGGACTGTCATGGTCAGGTTCATGTGTCAACTTGGCCAAGTGGTGGTACCTGTTTGTCTGGTTGGGCAAGTGCTGGCCTGTCTGTTGCCATGAGGGCATTTCATAGAAGTAAATCATGATCATGTCAGCTGCATCCACAGCTGATTCTATTTGTGATCAGCCAAGGGGTGTCTTCTACAATAAGTGATGCTTAATCTACTCTCTGGAAGCCTTTTAAGGAGGATTCAGAAGAGACAAGCTCTCTTCCTGCTTCAGCTGGTGAGCTTCTCCTGTGGAGTTCAACCAGACCCTCCATTGGAATCATCGGTTTCACAGCCTGCCCTGAAGATTTTGGACTCTGCATTCCCGCTGTCATGTGAAACACTTTTATAAATTCTATATTTGTGAGTTTTCCCTCTTGATTCTGTTTCTCTAGTGAACCCTAACTAATACGGTTTTACCTTGGCTCAAAAAGGCAGTGATTTTCAGGGTGGCTCTCTCAGCTGGAACGACACCTGGTGATATCTGCTAACTTTTTCTCCAAGCTTCCCTGGGGGCATTTTCTTTATGCATTTCTAAAGGTCTCTGGCTGTGTGGGCTCTGCTCTCTATGGTGGCTATGTGGTTTCTTTTTTCAAAATATTTCCCTCTAGGGAGAAGATGGCGGCTTAGTAAGACGCGCGGGTCTTAGATCCTCCTCCAGAAAAGCAACTAAAGAAACAGAAACAATACGAAACAGCTCCCGGAGTCACGACAGAGACCAAAAAAGACAGCATACCCCATTCTGGAACGGCTGAACGGGTAGGGAGAATCCACTGCTGTGAGATACCCGAGGGGTGCACGTTTTCCCGGCTGGGGTGGCTGGCGTCTGGGGTCCCCTCCACGCACGTGGCTCCCCGGTCTGACTGGGAACATTGGATAGCGGGACCCTCCCGTCACGCTTGGCGTCTCGGGCCAGCTGGGCAATTTGGACCAGCACTCCCCCAAGCCACGGCCAGCGACCCCCGCCTCCACGCGCGGTTTCCCGGGCCGACTGCCCCGCAGACAAACGACCGCCACGAGCGCCACCTACTGGGCAGGAAAAGAAAAACAGAGCCCAGAGATTCCACAGAAAAACCTTTCAACCAGCTGGGTCCCACACCCAGGGAGATCTGATCAAATGCCCAGACACCAGCAGAAAATAATGGATGACGCTCGGAAAATTGAAGATATGGCCCAATCAAAGGAACAAACCAATAGTTCAAATGAGATACAGGAGCTGAGACAACTAATGCTGAATATACGAACAGAAATGGAAAAACTCTTCAAAAACCAAATCAATAAATTGAGGGAGGACATGAAGAAGATATGGGCTGAACAAAAAGAAGAAATAGAAAATCTGAAAAAACAAATCACAGAACTTGTGGGAGTGAAGGACAAAGAAGAAAAAATGGAAAAAACAATGGATACCTACAATGGTAGATCTAAAGAGACAGAAGCTACAATTAGTGAACTGGAAGATGGAACAACTGAATTCCAAAAAGAAACAGAAACTATAGGGAAAAGAATGGAAAAACTTGAGCAGGGAATCAGGGAACTGAATGACAATATGAAGCGCACAAATATACGTGTTGTGGGTGTCCCAGAAGGAGAAGAGAAGGGAAAAGGAGGAGAAAAACTAATGGAAGAAATTATCACTGAAAATTTCCCAACTCTTATGAAAGACCTAAATATACAGATCCAAGAAGTGCAGCGCACCCCAAAGAGAATAGACCCAAATAGGCGTTCTCCAAGACATTTACTAGTTAGAATGTCAGAGGTCAAAGAGAAAGAGAGGATCTTGAAAGCAGCAAGAGAAAAACAATCTGTCACATACAAGGGAAACCCAATAAGACTATGTGTAGATTTCTCAGCAGAAACCATGGAAGCTAGAAGACAGTGGGATGATATATTTAAATCACTAAAAGAGAAAAACTGCCAACCAAGACTCCTATATCCAGCAAAATTGTCCTTCAAAAATGAAGGAGAAATTAAAACATTTATAGACAAAAAGTCACTGAGAGAATTTGTGACCAAGAGACCAGCTCTGCAAGAAATACTAAAGGGAGCACTAGAGTCAGATACGAAAAGACAGAAGAGAGAGGTATGGAGTAAAGTGTAGAAAGAAGGAAAATCCGATATGATATATATAATACAAAAGCCAAAATGGTAGAGGAAAATATTATCCAAACAGTAATAACACTAAAAGTTAATGGACTGAATTTCCCAATCAAAAGACATAGAATGGCAGAATGGATTATGACCCAGCAATACCACTGCTAGGTATCTACTCAAAGGACTTAAGGGCAAAGACACAGACGGACATTTGCACACCAGTGTTTATAGCAGCATTATCTACAACTTCAAAGAGATGGAAATAGCCAAAATGCCCATCAACAGACGAGTGGCTAAACAAACTGTGGCGTATACCTACGATGGAATATTATGCAGCTTTAAGACAGACTAAACTTATGAAGCATGTAATAACATAGATGGACCTAGAGAACATTATGCTGAGTGAATCTAGCCAAAAACTAAAGGACAAATACTGTATGGTCCCACTGATGTGAACCGACATTCGAGAATCAGCTTGGACTATATCATTGGTAACAGAGACCAGCAGGAGTTAGAAACAGGGTAAGATAATGGGTAATTGGAGCTGAAGGGATACAGACTGTGCAACAGGACTAGATACAAAAACTCAAAAATGGACAGCACAATAATACCTAAGTGTAATGTAACTAGGTTGGAACACTAAATGAAGCTGCACCTGAAATATGGTTTTTTGTTTGTTTGTTTGTGTGTTTGTATCTTTTGTTTTTGTTTTTTTCTTTTTCCTTTTTATATATATATATTATTAGTATTATTATTTTAATTCTCTTCTCTATATTAACATTCTATATCTTTTTCTGCTGTTTTGCTAGTTCTTTTCCTAAATCGATGCAAATGTACTAAGAAATGATGATCATACATCTATGTGATGATACTAAGAATTACTGAGTGCATGTGTAGAATGGAATGATTTCTAAATGTTGTGTTAATTTCTTTTCTTTTTTTTTGATTAATAAAAAAAAAAAAAGCAAAAAAAAAAAAAAAAAAAAAAAAAAAAATATTTCCCTCTAATAAGCACCCCCACCTTGAATGGGTGGACACACATTAGCATGGAAAACAACTAATGAAAAGTTACCACCCACAATTGTGTAAGTCACATCTCCATGGATCTCACCCAGCAATATCGAATGAGGATTAATGCACATGGGTTTTCTGGGGTACATAATAGCTTCAAACTGGCACAGAAGGCATGGAGGTATGTCCCAACCAAGAGCCCAGACACCAGCTGGATGTAAGTTGAAGATTCATTATGTTGGTGTATTATAAAAAGTGGAAGATCAGCACATACCTATCATAGGCCATCACCCAGAGAAGGAGTTGTCCACTTTCCCAAAGGAAATGAAGAACAAAAACTGGGTGAGGAAGTCTGAAAATAATGGTCTTGGTATCTGTCAAGTTGTTCACTATCATTTTGAGGGGCTGTAGTGGTAGTATAACAGATTAATTAATTTCATAAGATCTGTTTAGTTTTACAGCACCAATTATGTTCATTTCTCCATAGTAATCATAAAATAAGTATTTCACTTAATATAATTAATTTGTTTATTAATGGTAGAGTCATACTATTCAATCTGTCCCACTAGAAATATTTACTTTTAATGAGTTATTATCTTTACAATCAAAATTTTATATCCATTTTGTCAAATCTCTTTATTAACCTTTATTTCCTATGCTAGAATAACTTTTTGTTACTGATTATCACAAATCTAGGTTTCTTCATCAGGGTGAATATTTCTTTTAGTCTCATGTTGATCTCTTGATATAGAGTATGCCTGACATGGTAGATCATCTGGATCCCAGTGCTTGTGGATTGGGCTTGACACCACTTCCTCAAAGCAGCTCACACACACGGAAGGAGATTCCAATATCTCTCACACCTAACAAAACACTACATAGAGCCTCTTGCTCTCCACAGCCCTTAATGGGACTCCCAAATAAATGTGTCTGATAAAAGTATTTTGGTATTTAAAATTCTAGGTCTTCTGCTTCATGTTGATTCCTCCCTCATTATTAAGCATTTAAAAATTTGACCATTAATCTTTTCCCTTATTCTAAATCAGATTTTCCAATTTTGGATTTTACTCTTTATTAATTATTCCATCCATTATTTACTTATTATTAATTCATGTATGTCCTGTCTCTAGAAAATAACTTTGTCAAACTAAAGTTTAATAAACTACTTGGCATCTTGTGTGTGTGTTGAAATTAATACACATTAAAAAAGAACCTGAATGCAAGTCTACTTTTACCTCTGGACAAAGGGTAAATCTGAGAAAGAATTTTTCCATGGAATATATATTTTTTTAATTTTAATATATCAAAAGCCCCGCTTTAGTGACATGCTATTCCTACCAGAAAATAACCCTAACACCCCCTTGTTGGTAACATAAAGCTTAAGTTGACCAGCCAACTCATATTGCTAACCCCTGTGTGTAAGCACGTGTGTGTTTTAAACCAGAGCCACGAGGCTCACATCATTGCTACAGCTAAGTAACCTGTTCCCACCTGTTACCAGACCAATGTCTGGCCCCTTTGGAAGGTTGGCAGGGCACAATGAAACTCCAAGTGGTAGCAAGCAAATAATGGCCCCAAATAGCCAATTTTCCAAGCAATGCCTCACCCACCCCCACTTGAAAGGAGGTCCTTATTTCTACCCAGACTACTTGCATCACATTTGCCTCCTGGTCATTAGAATGGTTTTCTCCTCCAGAAAAGCACACGTATCCACACACCCATATATATAATTTTTTTGTTGTTTTTACATTTAAATATAAAAATACTACTCTGCTTTGTGTTATAAATGGAGGACCAAGCAATAGGAACTTTTTCTTCTTAAGGTAGGGCTATCCATCAATTAATACTCAGAGGTTTGTCTTCAGGCTAGGGCATTTAGCCTCAAGTGAGGGAAGCAAAACATCAAGAGATCAAGGGCATTTTCCTCCTAATCCCCCTAACCCTTTCCCTTCTTTACTAAATCTCACCTCAAAAGGAAAGTTGGTTATCATCTTTTCTTAAAAAAATGGAACCTCCCCACCCAAAGGCAGGGAGGGTGTATTCTCAGCTAACTACAGAGTAAGTCAGGCCCCCCTCACCTTCAGGTACCCTCATGGAAAAAGTCCTGCTTTCCCTTCACAGATGCTCTGTCCAGTGTGTGCCTACTGAACAAGCACACCTGATTCAAATGGAAACATTGGGTATTGTTGCCCCTCCCTCCCCTCCCCTCCCCACTAATGCACTACTTCCTCTGTCTTCCAAAGCTTCTGTGACTAGATCAAAAGGGGCGTGGGGTGGGTGTGAAGAGATTAAGAACTTGACTCCCTCTACCCTGGCCCAAAAAAGCAAGAGTTATTAACTGGGCATGAGGAATAAAAAAGACCTTGATATTCTGTCCTTTGAGTTACAGTTAGTAGTACAACTGGGAGAGTGGAGAAGCAGGAGTGGGATGAAGAACTGGGAGGGATTTGACAGCTGGAGGTCTAGTCCATTTAGTTCTTGTACTGGAAGGGCTCGTCTCTGGTCTTGTTGTGCAGACACATGCATATGAGGACTTCTGTCACTGTGAAGGGGTCGCAGTTGGCAGAGGGACAGTGGTCTTCAAAGTAACCCTTCTTATCCTGGCCGATGGGCCAGGGAATGTGGATACTGCTGCCATGATTGGCCACACTGGCAGAGAAATCATTGATGTTGGAGGTTTTGTGGAACCCATTTAGGTGCCGGGCATTGTCCAGGACCCCCTTGGGGTCATAGGTGTGGATGTGGTACTGGTGCCAGTTACTTAGTTTCTCGATGGACTCCTCAATGTACTTCAGACCATTGTCTTCTCGCATGGCCTTGGTGCTGAAGTTGGTATGGCAGCCTGCACCCTTTCAGTTCCCAGGAATGGGCTTAGGATCCAAGGTTGCTATCACACCAAAGTCTTCACATACATGATGCAAGATGAAACGGGCCACCCAGAGATGATCTCGCATGTCAATTCCTTCACAGGGTCCTACCTGGAATTCCCACTGGGCAAGCATGACCTCAGCATTTGTTCCTACAATCTTGATGCTGGCGTACAAGCAGGCCCGATAGTGGGCCTCCACAATGTCTCTGCCATGGGCTTTGTCTGCTCCCACACCACAGTAATAGGGGCCCTGGGGCCCAGGGAAGCCATTGGAAGGCCAGCCAAAGGGGTGTCCATCTTTCCCCATCAGGGTATATTCCTGCTCCATTCCAAACCAAGGGTGCTGGTTGATCACCATGTCCATTATCCATTTACAGGAGTGCCGTAAATTCATCTCTGCAGGCTTTCAGTTGTACTTGAAAACTTCACAGAACACCAGCTTGTTGGGGTCCTTGCAGAAAGGGTCTTGGAACATGGCTACAGGTCTGAGATACATGTCACTGTTGGAGCCTTCAGACTGAAAAGTACTAGAGCCATCAAAATTCCACTCAGGCAGCTCTTCTATGTGCTTAGGCTCACTGTCCAGGGTGCAGATCTTACAGCACAGTCCTTCCCCAGTGCCATCGATCCAGATATACATGACTTGGACCTTCTCGCCCTGAGGCAGCCCCATGTAGAACTGCTCGATGCCTTTGTTCAAGTGGGAACTTGCTAAGGTGGCCATGGTGGAAGGTGTTCTGTGCAGCAGGCAGGGCAGAGGGAGGGAAGGCCATGAGAATGAAGTGAGAGGAGGCCGGGTGTGCAGGTCACATGCTGAACTCTTCTCTCATTCTTGGCTCTTCCATGAAATATTCTTGATTATGATGACTTAAATTCTTAGAATGTATTTTTCTTTTGTTCTTGCTGTCATATTTTTTTCTCCTAATTCTTTTTCTCAACCATGTGATTTACTAATATCCAGGGAATTTATGACAATTATTAAAGACAGCATCATCTGGCTCACTTTTTCTTCTCTATCATCATTCCTAGCAATGATTTATGTAGACTCAAAGATTATCCAAACTCAGCTCTGGAGTTGGAACAGCCCCAAGATCAAAGAACACACTTAAGGTACAGAGTCATGATTTTATTAGGACTTATGGATAGGAGAATGTCTCCAGAAATGGCAGTCTGGAAAATTAAATCAGGGCACTGGAAAATGAAGGCAGCACCCCACAAAGATGGTGGTACAAGGGGAAGCTTATAGGGGGTTAGCAAAAATACATTCCTTAGGGTATGAGAGCAGAGCTTCAGAAGGGTTCCATGAAACAGGGGTTTGGAGATTTGTTATTAGCAGTGCTCAGGGGAAAAAAGAGTTTTAATGCTTTACAAGATAAATGGTTTATAATAGAATCTGTACATTCATTCATTCATCTCTGAGGAGGTCTGTTTGGACTGACTTTTACCTTCTCTCCCAAGTCATGTAGGTGGCTACATGCAGAAACTTACTGTCAGTATGGAAGGGGATGTTGGGCTCTGGGTCTCTGTAACCCCCCATGAAGAAATTCTATTGATCACAGGGCAGAGGCAGACATTGCATCTCCAGTGCACAACAAAGTATAACAGACAACAGAACACTAGAAGTCACAAATACAGAGATAAAATCCCTACAAAGAAATGAATCTACAGATAATTGGTACATGGTATGTATGTGGCCTTGTATGTGATTTAAAACTTCTGAAACATTGTTCTAGAATGTATATGCTGCAGTGCACATTAATTAAGTCATGGGTTCCGCCTTGTGTTGCAGTGAGGATATCTTAGGCCATTGTATTTTGTAAAACTAATTTTCTAAGTTGTGTTGTTTCTTCATATCTATATTTATATCTATATCTTGCAATTATTAAGTACTTGAAAGTGTGTTTGGCTAAAGCTGCCACTTATTTTTCAGTAATTATTTCAGGTCCATTCTGTGCAAAAATGGCTAAAGGATAATAACACCATGGAGTGTTTTTTATTCTATATCTTGCTTTAACCATTTCCAAGTTACTAGGTGTATGGGGTGAAGAGTCATATAAGGTAGTGGTGATATAGGTCTGTGCCCATATACAATATTCTGTCCAGTTTGGATTAGTAGGGCCAAACATATTGCCCACAGGTCCATAGCCATACTTTAAGAGAAGGATATGCCTCATGTTGTTGAAAAAAAATTGCCCATTTACAGTTAAGTTACAAATTAGAGTACTAATTTGTAGCTTAACTGTAAAATTACACATTTGGGGGGTAGCCAGCCTGCATCATAAATTCCATCAAGTTATTCCATACAGACCAGTAACAGTCTGCTATTATAGCTTCTGCCATCAGCCATATTAAGCCATTATATACTGCACACCCCAATTCAAGTCAGGCTTGTTTATCTGTTCCAATGTAAGGGAGAAGATGTAAGCCCTGGTCTCATTATAGGATGGTAGGTGGATTTTAATTTTAAATGAAGACTTTCTTTTCCAGATTTTCTTATGTGCTGAATTCTGCTAGAGCAGGAGGATGTTCCATGTAGTCCAATTTCCCAGGGTCATGGTTGAAGGAAGGCCAACAGCACCTAAATATGGCAAGTCTGTGCAAACCTAGCACTAGGTTCAATTGTGGGCATGAGTTATCACTGAATCCTGCTGTAGAAAAGTGTTTTCTAGGGTGCTATGTTTATTGGGAAAAATAAGAGTTTGAACAGTATACTTACTAAAGATCCATTGCTTGACATCAAATTACCAGGCAAAGGAACATTATGAGGAGTTTCTACATAGCAGATATTCTCTTCTTGCAAATTCTGAGAGTTCTCTACTGTTACATCAATTGTTAATCTGGATATATATAAGAAGGGTTGCATACTCATGCATAAGGTTGCCATGGTCATAGCAGGTTGCAGATTGGTGGTAAAGATTTTAATACACATTATCTTTATTAATTGAGGACTCATTAAAATATTTTCAGTGACTCCTATTCCCCAGGGCCTTAGGATTCTTAACTGGTGTGGCTGCATAGGCCAGCATCAATGCCATCTGGCCTCATTTACCCTATTTTGTATGGCCCAAGGCACAGACAACAAGAAATAATTATTATTTCCCCTTTTCAAATGCAATGTGTTGGGCTCTTTTACCTATATTCTCAGGACCTGCATTGGTCTAGCCATAAGCATTTCAATGGGAGAAGGTACAGCAGCCTATGGCTTTGCATTCCAGCAAATTAAGGCCTGATAGAGTCTCTTTGTTCACTGCTACAAAGATTTCCTAACATCTTTTAGCTATCCATTTAACAAACTATTCATTCTTTCAATAAGGCCTGCACCTGAAGGTGGAATATCCACATGATGTTCTGATCCAGGGTCCATGAATAGGTTATTTGCCCAGTGAAAGTGATTTCCTAATTGTTGTTTGTCTCTGTAGGTATGCTGTACAGAGTGTTCATCATTTCCAAATGGTGGTTGTTGGCTCATGGTTTACCTTCCTACGTGGAAAGAAAACAAAAGGCCTGTAGCCAAGACCCTGGCAGTAAAGTATACTTCACCATCTCCAAGAGTGGAAGGGGATCCACTTTCCACCTGCTCATCAGGATTTATGACAAGTTAGCAAGTCCCATCTGGTGTTGTAGCCTATGTGGTTGATGAAGGGAACACAAAGGAATGTTGGTATGTGATTGGCAGCTGGAAAACCTGGGCCAGACCCCTAAGGGTTTGAATGAAACCATTGCACCACTTCCATGGTTTCAGCAGTATTGCTCTGAACACATGGACACATGCATACTCCCTGAACATTTTGAGAATGGCTCTGAAAGTTTTGAAAGTGTGGACAGGGACATGATAAACAGCTACTTATCATTATTGACAGGCATCTCAGAAGACTTTCTGCAAGTCTTATCCCCAGAAGGTGTGACCTATGACTACCCATTGTTCCTGCTTCCACATTGCCACCCAGGTCATAAAGCCTTTATAAACAGCCTGTCAGTACAAATATTTAGCACATCTCCTGGTCCAGGAACTATTACCATCCATGCTGCTTTTTACCCAATCCATTGAGTATTTTGCATAGTGCCAGTCTCCCACCATATACTGTCAGTACTGGGTTGTACTGCCACAGCTGTCCATGTGGGAGGCTGCCCACTATTAGATCCATCACTGTACCAAGCAGACTTGGGAATGGTACCCATGCATTCTGTTGAAAGGATTTCAACAGCTTTTTTTTAGGTCCAGTAACTTTAGCTTTTGTGTCATATACATAGGACACTGGTCTAAGAATCTCATGCATTTCTGCACACACAGAGCTGATATTGAAAATGCTGCACTGTAACATTTAGACTTTCCATTTGATCAGTGTACTCAGTTGGGCACTGCCAAAGTGTGACTATAAGCCATGTCTGTTACCCACCTCTAAATAAGGATGGCCATTTTCAAGTGTGAATTTTTGCATCAGTCCTTCCATTTGCAATAGGGCATTATATATGGCAAAAAAAATGGGTTCTAGTTTGCTAGCTGCTGGAATACAACAGACCAGAAATGAAACAGCTTTTCAAAGTAGGAATTTAAAAAGGTACAAGTTTACAGTACTAAGCCCATGAAGTATCACAATTAGAACATGTCCATTAAATAATGTACAAATTAAGGTGCCAACAACACATTACCTTCACTCAAGAAAGACCAATGAAGTTCAGGGTTTCTCTCTGTACTATAAAAGACATATGGCAAACATGGAAATGCCTACTAACTCCCTCTCCGGCCTCTTGCTTGAAGCTTCCCTGGGGATGGATGTTTTCCTTCATCTTCAAAGGTCACAGACTGGTGGACTCTGGCTCTTGTAATTCTGTATCTCTTTCCAAAATGTTTCTTTTAAAGGATTCCAGTAAACTATGCAAGACCTACCTGGAATGGGTGAAGCCATATCTCCATGGAGATAATCTAATCAAGCTTCCAATTTATAGTACTGGATAAGGATTAAGAAAAAAACCTGCCTCCACTTGATAGATTAGGATTAAAACATGACTTTTCTAGGGTACATAATCTTTTCAAACCAGCCAATATCACCCTCTGGGCCCTAAGAAAGACATATTCTTCCCATATACAAAATACACTTACTCCATCACAATATCAGAAAGACCTTAAAGAATTTCAGTAACAATACAAATGCAATGCAAATAAATAAACAAACAATACAAAATTTCATCAAAGTCAGCTACAGGCATGGTCTGTTCTAAGGTAAAATTCTCCTCTGGTTCTGGATCTGTAAAATTTGGAACAAGTTATTTGCTGCCAATATACAAAGGAGGAATAGCCAAATGATAAATACCCCCACTTCCATAGGGAGAAATTGGAAAGAACACAAGGATCACTGAACCAGTTTCAAAAACATACAGGGAAAACTCCTTCAGATTTCAAAGTCTGAAAGTCATTTATCTTTGGGGCTTTAGGTAGCTGCAATTCCACCTTTTCTAAGGGCCTATGCATGGGCCACCTCTCTCTGAGTGCAAACTTGGGAGACATTATAGAGACCACCTTTATCTCAGCTCCACCCTCTCACAGCAGTGGGGCCACACCTTGGCACTATGAATCCCTAGGGCACATACCCAACCCCTATATATTGTGACAGCCAGGCTCTCCCCAATCCCAAAGGAATGTGCTCCACCCTTTCAAATCTTAGGCTGCATGACTCTTCCACTGCCACAAAGTGGAAGGCCCATCTTCTGCCTTTGAGGCAAACTCACCCTCTCCAAGCACTTGGGAATGTCCACTCTTCTGGTTCAAGGTTCCTTAACTTAGGTTTAATCTTCCATAGTTCTGCATCTGAAGTTATTCTATCTTCACATTATCCCTTTTCTGAGCCTCCCAATCAAGGCTGGCAGTGGCTGTCTTATACAAGTCCCACATCACTCTTGTTGGCTTTCTATGCAGCAAACAAGGATCATGCACATTGGACAGCAGGAGTTTCTACAAATCCTTCTTGGGTAACTCCATTTCCAATCCTGGCTTTTTCTGAAATGGCCAATTTCCATGTATGGTTAAATCCCCGTATGGAGGCACTATTCTCTGAGATCTCCCTTCCTGAAAGCTTAGAATTTTCTATGATATCAAATTTCTGGTTTCTTTGCATCCAAGAGTTCAGTTCTCAGATTATCTCTTTCCTGCCACATTTCACTATAAGCTGCAAGGAGAAATGAGCCTTCATTTTCTACATTTAATTTGGAAATCTCCTCTGCTAACTATCCAAGTTCATGACCTTTAAAATCTGCCTTCAAGCCAAAACCAATAGTCAATTTTGCCAAATTATCTGACATTTTAAAACAAGTATTGCCTTCCTTCCAGTTTACAATAACACATGCTGCATCATCTCTGTCCAAGTCCATATCAGTGGTATCTTTAGAGTCCACGTTTCTACTAATAGTTTCTTAAAAGCATTCAAAATCTTCTCACAATTCCTCCAGAATGTTTCCTTTATCCATTTAAAAATCTGTTACAATATATTTGGTATTTGCAAACCATAATAGTACCCCACTTCTCTGGTACCAAAATCTGTTCTAGTTTGCTAGCTGCCAGACTGCAATATGGAGGAATGGAACAGCTTTTATAAAAGGGAATTTAATAAGTTACAAGTTTACAGTTCTAAGGTCATGAAAAGTTCACAATTAAAGCATGTCTATAAAAATGTCCAAATTAAGGCTCCAATAAGATGTTGCCTTCACTGAAGAAAGGGCAATGAAGTTCAGGGTTTCTCTCTCTACTGGAAAGGTTCATGGTGGGCATGGTGATGTATGTGTGCTTCCTCTCCAGGCCTCTTGCTTCATGAAGTTCCCCCAGGGGAATTCTCCTTCTTCATCTCCAAAGGTCACTAGCTGGTGGAATCTGGGTGTCATCATTCTGTGTCTCTTTTCAAAATGGTTCTCTCTTTTAAAGAATTCCAGTAAACTAATTAAGACCCACCTGGACTGGGTGGAGCCATATGAACATGGATATAATCTAATCAGACTTCCAACTTATAATGTTGAGTAGGAATTAAAAGAAAAATCTGTTTTCACATGATGAATTAGTATTAAAACATGGCTTTTCTGGGGTACATAAAATGCTTTCCCAGGGGGCTGTACTTTAGTTTTTCACTTTTCCATAATTTTCAGCAAAATCCAAGGGACATACATTTAGTATGTTGCCTCTGACACAGCTGACACCTAATGCCAATATCAGTGAAGGCTACATCCAATTCCCAAGGCAGGTGTGAATCTAAGCCCACCATTGCTTTTGCCTATGCTGTGGTTTTTTTTGCATTTTTAAAGGGAGCTTGATGGCAGTTATCACATTCTCATGAATGACCTTGCTAATCCAAATAACAAACTTTTTAACATTTGGACTATGTGAGGACAAAAGTTCTCCAATAATCCAATAACCCAAAGAGAGCCATTAGTTGTTTTGTTGTTTTCAGACTAGGGAAAACTGTACCTTGTTAATGACAGAAGAAGGTGTATTTCTTGTCTTACCTGACCATACAACACCCAAGCATTTGACAAAGCAGCCACAGCCATGCAGCTTATCATAATTGACTGCTCACCCTTGAATTTCAAGGTGAGAAAGAGTTAGACTGGGCTTCTTTTAATGCTGAAAGAGAATTATTGGATAACATCATATCATCAATATGGTGAAATATTGTTACACTTTCAGTAATTTTCTACTTAGCAAAGCCTTTGCCATAAGACCATGGCAGATTGTCAGGCATTGTTCACAGGCTTGGGGAAGCACAGTAAAAGTCCATTGCTTCCTTTCTTCAGTGAAGGAAATGCATGCTGGCTTGATTTTTCTAGGGAGATAATAAAGAAAACATTAACAACATCTCAAAAAAACCAGCAGTGTTCAAAAGCAGTGGTGGTGTTACTTTGCTTAGCTCCCGATAATATACTATTATACGTCATATTCCATTACACTTTCATACTGGCCATACAGGAGTATTGAAAGTTTTGTATGGGTATTATTGCCCCCCACCAACTCTTTTATAGTGTTTGAGATTTCTTTGTGCCCTCCTGGAAGTGTATATTGTTTTGTACACATGACCCTCTGAGGTGGGGTTACTTTTACAGGGGACAACTTAGCTTGTCCTTTAAGTACTGCTTCAATCACCTTGCTAAGAGAGTCATGACATCCATATTTCAACCCACAATGCTCAAGGTAATCTAGGATTTATCTGTCATGTTCTTCATTTTCTGTCATTTCCCAATTCCAAGGTGTGTTTTACAAGTCCTACTCCAATTTTTTATACAAATGTCTTTATTAATTTCCTTTTCCTGCTGGAACAGATTACTACAAAGATAATAGTTTAAATAACAAAAGTTTATTATTTTATGATTATCAATTTCAAAAATATGCAATGGGTCAAACTGGGTAAAATCAGGATTTCAGGATTGTTTTGCTTTCTGGAGGCCATAAGAGAGAAATTGTTTTCTTGTCTTTCACAGCTTCTATAAACCACCCACCTTCCTTAACTTTTGAGCTCTTCCTCCAATACCAAAGCCCACAATGGCAGTTTGAGTCTTTTTCACATCACAACATTCTGTCACTCACACTTCTGTCTCCCTCTTTCACTCATAAAGACATAATTGCTTACATTGGGCCTATCCAGATAATCTGTGATAATCTCCTCTATCAAGTTCTGTTGATTAGCAACTTTACTTCCACCTGCAACATCAACACTCCTTACTATATACCATAAAATAGCAACATATTTCAAGGGATTTTTAATTGTCAGCAGGACACAGGCAATGGCTGAATCAAGAAAAGCCTGAGAAAAAGGTAATGAATAAGTGGAGTAGACATTGCACAAAATGGTATTATCTATCATGCAAAATGGAGAGTGAGACCCAGCTCAAGTGCAGCCCTCCTTCAGAGATCTCAGGTTCCAGGGACTAGAAAATGAAAACTGCTTGAGCTTTTTTCTACCACAGCCTCTGTCTTAGCTACACCTTGGAGAGTCTGCTGAGAATTAATAAAATTAAATCTTATTACAACCTCCTTCTGAGACCTAGGTCAGTCTCATCTTGGAAAATTCTATTGGGGCCAATTATATCGGAGGAGACCCTCCTTGGTGAAGGTTCCATATAGGCAGGACAAGGAGCAGAAAAACAAGAGCTGACAAATTTCTGATCAAATGGAAGCTATGCTAGAGGTCCAGAATCTGCACCAAAGAACAGATTGACAGCAAAGCCAAATAATAAAAACCCTAGAGAAAAAGTGAAAATGACCTCCAGAATAAACTAAGCAAGAAAATCACATGCTTTGGCACCAATAAAAAGTTATGATTAATACTAAGAAAAATGAAAATATGTCCCAGTGGAAGGAAAAAACTAACATTGCAAATGAAATATAGAAGTTGAAACAACTAATTAACAATGTTCAAACTTATATGTGAAATCACACAAAGAATAAAATCAATGAATTGAGGGAAGATAAAGCAAAAGAGAGGTAGGATATAAAGAAGGCATTAGATGACCATAAATAAAGAACTTGAAAAATTGAAACAACAGATGGCAGAACATATGGGAATGAAAGAAATGATAGAAAAGATGAAAAACACAATGGAGATCTACAATAACAGATTTGAAGAGGCAGAAGAAAGGATTAGTGAACTCGATTAGTGAACTAATGGACATCTGAAATCTTACATAGAAAAGAACAGATAGGGAAAGGAATGGAAAAACAGGAGCAGGGTCTCAAGGAGCTGAATGACAGGATGAAGTACATGAATTGACATGTTATGGGTGTCTCAAAAGAAGAAGAGAAGGGAAAATGTGTAGAAAGACTGATGGATGAAATGATCACTGAAAATTTTCCATCTCTTATAAATGATATAAAATTACCAATCAAAAGACAGTATATCCCAAACAGAATAGATACAAATAGACCTACTCCAAGTCAGTTATTAATCAGGTTGTAGCAGGCCAAGAAAAGAGAAAATCTTGAATGTATCAAGAGAAAAGTGATCCATCACATACAAGGGAAGCTCACTTATATTCTCTGTGGATTTCTCACTGAAAATTATGAAGGCAAGAAAGCAGTGGTATGATATATTTAAGATACTAAAAGAGAAAAATTACCAACAAAGAATTTTATATCTAGCAAAGCTGTCCTTCAAAAATGAGGGAGTGGTGAGCTATAGGTTCTGTACAAGTTAATGTTATACAATGATGCATTTCAGAGTATTTGGGCAGAAAATGAAAAAAAAGTTTGCAAAGTCCCTTGAGGGATTAGAAAGATAGAACTATTAAGCCCCCCACCCCACCCCTGGGAACTCCTGACATTTTTCTAAAGCAAGAGGATCTCCCAATTTAATAAACCAAGGCCTCAATTCTGTAATAATAAACTGAACTTATTTAGGATTAGTGTTTGAGAGTCATCTCCAGAGAATCTCTGCTGTTGCTCAAATGTGGTCTCTCTCTAAGCCTAATTCCTAGTTTCCCCAAAATGTGGAACATAATTTCTAAGGGTGTAATACTAGATCTGGCATTGCGGGACATAACTGTCCCCTGGCATCATGAGATATAACTGGCCCTGGCATCATGAGATATAATTAGCTCTGGCATCACAGGATTTAACTATGAAACATAAGTTCTGAGGATGAATCTGGCCCTGACATCATGGATAAATTGATGAAAAGGGGGAAAAGAAACAGAGTTGCAATGGATAAGAGATTTCAAATTGAGTCAAGAGGTCATTCTGGAGATTACTCTTATGCAAGTTTTAGCTACATGTTGCAAACTGCCACATTATGGCATACACCAACCAACAGTGTTTCTGCAATTCCTGAAAGATATTCTATACTCTAAAATTGTACTTATTCAGTTTGTTTCTCAGAGACTTCAAACCTCTAGATTGTTCCAATGCCAGAGAAACTCTGAAGCCCAGAGATACTGAAGTTTCCAAGAATAACAACTGGTTTCATTGGTTCATCCCTTTTCCCCTTAATAACAATGACCCTTTTCAGCCTTGAAGCACTTAGAAGATCATTGCCCAGATATTCCTCAAGATTGAGAGATAATTATCAAATGAGAAAGAAGAATTGTAACCAAGGGTTCAGGATTTAAGGGAAGATTTTGATTACTGAATCATTATATAGATAGTCTTTTTTCCTTTCTGGGGTATTGGAGTAGACAGAGGGGAATACTTGAAAGCCCTAAGGTATATTTAAGCTCCCTGGATATCTGAAATGATCATAAAAGCCCTTACCTTGTGCCATTGTGACTGTAAGAGCCATTAAGCCCTTTGCCTGGTCATTCTCTTGTAGGACAAAGGCCCTAATGTTAGTGAAGTTACCCATTAACTACTTCCTTCTTTGTGGTTTACAGCTTTAGTACTGAAATCATAGCTCTACCTCCCCTCCTTCAGCTTATGTTCTCCTATTGAAATGGTAATGATAATACTGTCTACTTTTCTGCTTTGAACTTGCTGTTCAAAATGACCTTGCTGAAATTTTTAAAAACTTGGATTCCCTAAACTTGGGGATACAGATTTTGAGCTGCTAGGCCATCTGCTCCCCTACTACATGCATAGTAGTAAACTCTATTTTAAAAAAAATGAGGGAAAATTCAAAATATTTTCAAACAGACACTGAGTGTTTGTGAATGAGACCACTTCTATAAGAAAGAGTAATAAGAATACTATAGACAGATAGGGAAAGACAGAAGAGAGTGGTTCAGAGAAGACTAGAAATGATGACTGTCATTATGGGTCAAAGGAAGGAGAATGAAAAAATAAGATATGACATACAAGTCCAAAAGTAGTAGAAGAAAGCACTGACTTAACATTAATAACATTGAATATCAGTGGATTAAATCCCCCAATCAAAAAACATAGATTTACAAAATGGATTTTAAAATGTGGCCTATCTATACAGTGAGTATAAGAGGCTCACTTTAGAGCCAAGGGCAAAAATAGATTGAAAGTGAAAGGTTGGTAAAAGCAAACAACAAACTGAAAAGAGTGGATGTAGCACTACTAATATCAGTAAACTATACTTCAAATTTAAAACAGTTAAAAAAAGACAAAGAAGAATGCTGTCATGGTCAGGCTCATGTGTCAACTTGGCCAGGTGGTGGTGCCCAGTCATCTGGTCAGGCAAGTTCTGGCCTGTCTCTTGCTATGAGGACCATTCATGAACAAAAATCATGATTACATCATGTGTATCCACAGCTGCTTGCATGTGTAACCAGCTAAGGGGAGTGTCTGATGCAGTGAGTGATGCTTATTCTAATCAGCAGAAGGCTTTTAAGGAGGATTCAAAAGAGACTGTCACTCTTCCTGCTTCAGCCAATCAGCCTCTCCTGTGGAATTAATCTGGACCCTTCATTTGAGTCAACAACTTCACAGTCTTCCCTATGGATTTGGACCTTTATATCCCCATAGTTGCCCAGCCAGCCTCTCCTGAGAGTGCATTGAGGACTTACATCAGAATTACCAGCTTGTGTCCCGCCCTACAGAACTTGGACTCTACATTCTCTTGTTTATGTGAAACACTTTTATAAATTTTATATCTCTATAAAATAATAGCTCTAGGTGTTCTTTATTGTTGAAAGGAATGGTTTTGATTGGCGTTTGACAAACCATGAAGGGTAGTAATGTCTAGCTGAAGCTTGATAGACTCTGAAATCTATTTGAACTCTCTCAGCCACTGATAACTTATTTGCTATGCTTCTTTTCCTCTTTTTGGCCAGGATGGCATTGTTGATACCACAGTGCCATGGCCAGGCTCATCCCTGTCAGTCATATTTCATGTTGCCAGGGAGATTTTCACACCTGGATGTCATGTCCACATAGGGGAAGAAATGGTTTCATATGCAAAATTGGGCTTAGAGAGAGAGAGACCACATCTGAGCACCAAAAGAGGTCCACTGGAAGCAACTCTTAAACAAACATATAGGTAGGCTAAGCTTCTCTGCTATATAAAGTAAGTTTCACAAGAGCAAGCCTCAAGATAAAAGACTTGGCCTATTGTCTTGGGAGTCACAAATGTTGAGACATTATAAGGAGTTTCTCCGTTGGTAAAGTTTAGTAGTTTCATATTTTTCCTCCCATCCCTCAAGTGATTTTGCCAACTTTCTTTTACTATCTGCTTAATATACTCTAGGATATATTTGGGCACTCTATTAAGCTGTACATGATTACAGGCCTTCATTCACATTCTGGCCTCCCTTGTGTCTGGGTTGTTTAAATGATCTACCAGGCAGGTTGAGTTAGATTATATGCTGCAGAAAATTTAGGTTCTGTACAAAACAAAGCTTTCTTCATTTAGTCTCAAAGAGTAGGTGAAGTTCTAAAATACAGACAATGTCTACCTTACCCTTGTATTCTGAATTACCTTAACCATCTTCATTCTTATCGTAATTGAAGCATGATTTATTTTTCAGTTTCTTTAACAATTGCTGCACGTGGCAATGCTGATCTCAAGAACTGCAGACTTTCTATTCTGTGTCTTAGGTGTTGCACAGGTATCAAAATTCCCAGGGAAATATAGATTATACATATATAGCACAGCCTTTCAAAATCTAGAAATTGACAATTACCACTGCAGATTAAATATGACTGCTGTAAGGGCTTACAATCAAGGCCTCTGTTTTCTTATAAGTATTTTCTAAATGATTCTTGATGATATTCTTGAGCATATAATCTAACTCAACCTGCCTGGTAGATCATTTAAACAACCCAGACACAAGGGAGGCCAGAATGTGAATGAAGGCCTGTAATCATGTACAGCTTAATAGAGTGCCCAAATATATCCTAGAGTATATTAAGCAGATAGTAAAAGAAAGTTGGCAAAATCACTTGAGGGATGGGAGGAAAAATATGAAACTACTAAACTTTACCAATGGAGAAACTCCTTATAATGTCTCAACATTTGTGACTCAACATTTGTTCTTTTGTTTCAGGCTTATTTTGAATAAATGATGACCCACAGGTTCATTCACAATGTTGTATGCCTCACAACTTCATTCCTTTCTCCAGTAGAACAATATTGATTATATATACACACTATCATCTCCCATTCTACCTCACAGTCAGTGTATCTTTCAGCCACCTCCATCCACTGGACATCATGTATAATGTCCAAAGTTAACAGTCATTTAACACTCTTAATTTTACACAATTTTTATTGCTCCAAAGATAAAAGTAACTGATAGTCACACATTCATAAAATAGAAAATCCAAACTTCTCTTTAACTCTTGTTCCAACCCATCCCCATTTCTTACCCCTGGTATTGCTGTGTTACTGTTGAAATCTTCCTGTGAAAGAGTCCATAGCATGCAATAGCAGTTTTATCCCTATACCCCAATATTATGCCATCTTTGTACAAGACTCATACCTCTGAAGTGTTTTTCAAAAGAACTCATTTATATTTTTAATGTTAATCAGTAGGACACATGGGTCTGTACAATCCCTTTCAATCATGTTCACCTTCATTATGGCAATATTACTTCAATATGGCCCTCACTTCTCTCCATTCCATTACATTTAAGTTTAGTGTCATTAGTTAAGTATTCACCCATCTCTAGATTCTGTATCTCCTTTGGTTCCCTATGTTCTCTATTATAAGCTTCTGAGTTTACCCTCACCATGATCATCAAAAAAAAAATCATACAATATCTATCCCTTTGTGTCTCACTTATTTCATTCAGTAATATGTCCTCAAGGTTCATCCGTATTGTTATGTGCTTCAAGACATGATTTTATCTTACTGCTGCATAATATTCCATCATATGCTTACCACACTTTGTTAATTCACTCATCTGTTCAAGGGCACTTGGATTGTCTACAACTTTTGGTGATTGAAACACTGCTGTCAAGATCAGTGTGCAAATGTCTGTTTGTGTCACTGAATAAAGCACTTTTTTGAACTTTTCAAAGAAGAAACCATGGAAAATGTTTTTACCCAGTTTAAAAAGAATAGTAGAAAATGAATTCAAGATCCTATGAATTTGAAGGAGAAAGTCATATCA